>NC_056746.1:779057900-779297669 GCF_019279795.1 Protopterus annectens | reverse complement strand
TTTTTTTAAAAGGCCGGCTAAGAACTTGCTATATTTAACTGGACGTATAAGAGAATTTAAGTACCTTTATCTGCTCTTTTTTTTAAAAAAAATACAGTATTTAAATTGATTTTAACTGTGTGGAAGGAATGTTAGCTGAACTAGAAGTTAGTCAGTGTTTGCTGAATTCTGTTATTTGCTAGCAATTATAGATGTGGGGGTAGTCACATTCTTTTATTTCCTGTCCTTGCCTATTTAAGTGGTACAGTGTGAAATATTTTCTGCTTAAAAACCTCTGCTTTGGCCGGCTAAGAACTTGCTATATTCAACTGGACGTATAAGAGAATTTAAGTACCTTTATCTGCTCTTTTTTTTCAAAAAAATACAGTATTTAAATTGATTTTAACTGTGTGGAAGGAATATTAGCTGAACTGGAAGTTAGTCAGTGTTTGCTGAATTTTGTTATTTGCTAGTAATTACAGGTGTGGGGTAGTCACATTATTTGATTTCCTGTCCTTGCCTATTTAAGTGGTACAGTGTGAAATATTTTCAGCTTAAAAACCTCAGCTTTGGCCGGCTAAAAACTTGCAATATTCAACTGGACGTATAAGAGAATTTAAGTACCTTTATGTGCTCTTTTTTTTTCAAAAAAATACAGTATTTAAATTGATTTTAACTGTGTGGAAGGAATATTAGCTGAACTGGAAGTTAGTCAGTGTTTGCTGAATTTTATTTGCTAGTAATTACAGGTGTGGGGGTAGTCACATTCTTTGATTTCCTGTCCTTGCCTATTTAAGTGGTACAGTGTGAAATATTTTCTGCTTAAAAACCTCAGCTTTGGCCAGCTGTGAACTTGCTATATTCAACTGGACGTATAAGAGAATTTAAGTACCTTTATCTGCTCTTTTTTAAAAAAAAATACAGTATTTAAATTGATTTTAACTGTGTGGAAGGAATATTAGCTGAACTGGAAGTTAGTCAGTGTTTGTTGAATTTTGTTATTTGCTAGTAATTACAGGTGTGGGGGTAGTCACATTCTTTGATTTCCTGTCCTTGCCTATTTAAGTGGTACAGTGTGAAATATTTTCTGCTTAAAAACCTCAGCTTTGGCCGGCTAAGAACTTGCTATATTCAACTGGATGTATAAGAGAATTTAAGTACCTTTATCTGCTCTTTTTTTTTCATAAAATACAGTATTTAAATTGATTTTAACTGTGTGGAAGGAATATTAACTGAACTGGAAGTTAGTCAGAGTTTGCTGAATTTTGTTATTTGCTAGTAATTACAGGTGTGGGGGTAGTCACATTCTTTGATTTCCTGTCCTTGCCTATTTAAGTGGTACAGTGTGAAATATTTTCTGCTTAAAAACCTCAGCTTTCGCCGGCTAAGAACTTGCTATATTCAACTGGACGTATAAGAGAATTTAAGTACCTTTATCTGCTCTTTTGTTTTCAAAAAAATACAGTATTTAAATTGATTTTAACTGTGTGGAAGGAATATTAGCTGAACTGGAAGTTAGTCAGTGTTTGCTGAATTTTGTTATTTGCTAGTTATTACAGGTGTGGGGGTAGTCACATTCTTTTATTTTCTGTCTATGCCTATTTAAGTGGTGCAGTGTGAAATATTTTCTGCTTAGAAACCTCAGCTTTGGCCGGCTAAGAACTTGCTATATTCAACTGGACGTATAAGAGAATTTAAGTACCTTTATCTGCTCTTTTTTTTTCAGAAAAAATATAGGACTTAAATTGATTTTAACTGTGTGGAAGGAATATTATCTGAACTGGAAGTTAGTCAGTGTTTGCTGAATTTTGTTATTTGCTAGTAATTACAGGTGTGGGGGTAGTCACATTATTTGATTTCCTGTCCTTGCCTATTTAAGTGGTACAGTGTGAAATATTTTCTGCTCAAAAACCTCAGCTTTGGCCGGCTAAGAACTTGCTATATTCAACTGGACGTATAAGAGAATTTAAGTACCTTTATCTGCTCTTTTTTTTCAAAAAATGCAGTATTTAAATTGATTTTAACTGTGTGGAATGAATATTAGCTGAACTGGAAGTTAGTCAGTGTTTGCTGAATTTTGTTATTTGCTAGTAATTACAGGTGTGGGGGTAGTCACATTTTTTGATTTCCTGTCCTTGCCTATTTAAGTGGTACAGTGTGAAATATTTTCTGCTTAAAAACCTCAGCTTTGGCCGGCTAAGAACTTGCTATATTCAACTGGACGTATAAGAGAATTTAAGTACCTTTATCTCCTCTTTTTTTTCAAAAAAAGACAGTATTTAAATTGATTTTATCTGTTTGTAAGGAATATTAGCTGAACTGGAAGTTAGTCAGTGTTTGCAGAATTTTGTTATTTGCTAGTTATTACAGGTGTGGGGGTAGTCACATTGTTAGATTTCCTGTCCTTGCCTATTTAAGTTGTACAGTGTGAAATATTTTCTGCTTAAAAACCTCAGCTTTGTCCGGCTAAGAACTTGCTATATTCAAGTGGATATAAAAGAGAATTTAAGTACCTTCATCTGCTCTTTTTTTTTTCAAAAAAATACAGTATTTAAATTGATTTTAACTGTGTGGAAGGAATATTAGCTGAACTGGAAGTTAGTGTTTGCTGAATTTTATTTGCTAGTTATTACAGGTGTGGGGGTAGTCAACTTCTTTGATTTCCTGTCCTTGCCTATTTAAGTGGTACAGTGTGAAATATTTTCTGCTTAAAAACCTCAGCTTTGGCCGGCTAAGAACTTGCTATTTTCAACTGGATATTAAATAGAATTTAAGTACCTTTATCTGCTCTTTATTTTTTTCAAAAAAATACAGTATTTAAATTGATTTTAACTATGTGGAAGGAATATTAGCTGAACTGGAAGTTAGTGTTTCCTGAATTTTGTTATTTGCTAGTAATTACAGGTGTGGGGGTAGTCACATTCTTTGATTTCCTGTCCTTGCCTATTTAAGTGGTACAGTGTGAAATATTTTCTGCTTAAAAACCTCAGCTTTGGCCGGCTGTGAACTTGCTATATTCAACTGGACGTATAAGAGAATTTAAGTACCTGTATCTGCTCTTTTTTTTTCAAAAAAATACAGTATTTAAATTGATTTTAACTGTGTGGAAGGAATATTAGCTGAACTGGAAGTTAGTCAGTGTTTGTTGAATTTTGTTATTTGCTAGTAATTACAGGTGTGGGGGTAGTCACATTCTTTGATTTCCTGTCCTTGCCTATTTAAGTGGTACAGTGTGAAATATTTTCTGCTTAAAAACCTCAGCTTTGGCCGGGTAAGAACTTGCTATATTCAACTGGACGTATAAGAGAATTTAAGTACTTTTATCTGCTCTACTTTTTTCAAAAAAATACAGTATTTAAATTGATTTTAACTGTGTGGAAGGAATATTAGTTGAACTGGAAGTTAGTCAGTGTTTGCTGAATTTTGTTATTTGCTAGTTATTACAGGTGTGGGGGTAGTCAAATTCTTTGATTTCCTGTCCTTGCCAATTTTAGTGGTACAGTGTGAAATATTTTCTGCGTAAAAACCTCAGCTTTGGCCGGCTAAGAACTTGCTATATTCAACTGGACGTACAAGAGAATTTAAGTACCTTTATCTGCTCTTTTTTTTCAAAAAAATACAGTATTTAAATTGATTTTAACTGTTTAAAGGAATATTAACTGAACTGGAAGTTAGTCAGTGTTTGCTGAATTTTGTTATTTGCTAGTAATTACAGGTGTGGGGGTAATCACATTCTTTGATTTCCTGTCCTTGCCTGTTTAAGTGGTACAGTGTGAAATATTTTCTGCTTAAAAACCTCAGCTTTGGCTGGCTAAGAACTTGCTATATTCAACTGGACGTATAAGAGAATTTAAGTACCTTTATCTGCTCTTTTGTTTTCAAAAAAATACAGTATTTATATTGATTTTAACTGTGTGGAAGGAATATTAGCTGAACTGGAAGTTAGTCAGTCTTTGTTGAATTTTGTTATTTGCTAGTTATTACAGGTGTGGGGGTAGTCACATTCTTTGATTTTCTGTCTATGCCTATTTAAGTGGTACAGTGTGAAATATTTTCTGCTTAGAAACCTCAGCTTTGGCCGGCTAAGAACTTGCTATATTCAACTGGACGTATAAGAGAATTTAAGTACCTTTATCTGCTCTTTTTTTTCAAAAAAATACAGTATTTAAATTGATTTTAACTCTGTGCAAGGAATATTAGCTGAACTGGAAGTTAGTCAGTGTTTGCTGAATTTTGTTATTTGCTAGTTATTACAGGTGTGGGGGGTAATCACATTCTTTGATTTCCTGTCCTTGCCTATTTAAGTGGTACAGTGTGAAATATTTTCTACTTAAAAACCTCATCTTTGGCCGGCTAAGAACTTGCTATATTCAACTGGACGTATAAGTGAATTTAAGTACCTTTATCTGCTCTTTTTTTTTCAATAAAATACAGTATTTAAATTGATTTTTACTGTGTGGAAGGAATATTAGCTGAACTGGAAGTTAGTCAGTGTTTGCAGAATTTTGTTATTTGCTAGTTATTACAGGTGTGGGGGTAGTCACATTGTTTTATTTCCTGTCCTTGCCTATTTAAGTTGTACAGTGTGAAATATTTTCTGCTTAAAAACCTCAGCCTTGTCCGGCTAAGAACTTGCTATATTCAAGTGGATATCAAGAGAATTTAAGTACCTTCATCTGCTCTTTTTTTTTTCAAAAAAATACAGTATTTAAATTGATTTTAACTGTGTGGAAGGAATATTAGCTGAACTGGAAGTTAGTGTTTGCTGAATTTTATTTGCTAGTTTTTACAGGTGTGGGGGTAGTCACATTCTTTGATTTCCTGTCCTTGCCTATTTAAGTGGTACAGTGTAAAATATTTTCTGCTTAAAAACCTCAGCTTTGGCCAGCTAAGAACTTGCTGTATTCAACTGGACATGTAAGAGAATTTAAGTAACTTTATCTGCTCTTTTTTTTTCAAAAAAATACAGTATTTAAATTGATTTTAACTGTGTGGAAGGAATATTAGCTGAACTGGAAGTTAATCAGTGTTTGCTGAATTTTGTTATTTGCTAGTAATTACAGGTGTGGGGGTAGTCACATTCTTTGATTTCCTGTCCTTACCTATTTAAGTGGTACAGTGTGAAATATTTTCTGCTTAAAAACCTCAGCTTTGGCCGGCTAAGAACTTGCTATTTTCAACTGGATATAAAAGAGAATTTAAGTACCTTTATCTGCTCTTTTTTTTCAAAAAAATACAGTATTTAAATTGATTTTAACTGTGTGGAAGGAATATTAGCTGAACTGGAAGTTAGTCAGTGTTTGCTGAATTTTGTTATTTGCTATTTATTACAAGTGTGGGGGTAGTCAAATACTTTGATTTCCTGTCCTTGCCTATTTAAGTGGTACAGTGTGAAATATTTTCTGCTTAGAAACCTCAGCTTTGGCCGGCTAAGAACTTGCTATATTCAACTGGACGTATAAGAGAATTTAAGTACCTTTATCTGCTCTTTTTTTTCAAAAAAAATATAGGACTTAAATTGATTTTAACTGTGTAAAGGAATATTATCTGAACTGGAAGTTAGTCAGTGTTTGCTGAATTTTGTTATTTGCTAGTAATTACAGGTGTGGGGGTAGTCACATTCTTTGATTTCCTGTCCTTGCCTATTTAAGTGGTACAGTGTGAAATATTTTCTGCTCAAAAACCTCAGCTTTGGCCGGCTAAGAACTTGCTATATTCAACTGGACGTATAAGAGAATTTAAGTACCTTTATCTGCTCTTTTTTTCAAAAAAATACAGTATTTAAATTGATTTTAACTGTGTGGAAGGAATATTAGCTGAACTGGAAGTTAGTCCGTATTTGCTGAATTTTGTTATTTGCTAGTTGTTACAGGTGTGGGGTAGTCACATTCTTTGATTTCCTGTTCTTGCCTATTTAAGTGGTACAGTGTGAAATATTTTCTGCTTAAAAACCTCATCTTTGGCCAGCTAAGAAGTTGCTATATTCAACTGGACGTATAAGAGAATTTAAGTACGTTTATCTGCTCTTTTTTTTTCAAAAAAATACAGTATTTAAATTGATTTTAACTGTGTGGAAGGAATATTAGCTGAACTGGAAGTTAATCCGTGTTTGCTTATATTTGCTAGTAATTACAGGTGTGGGGGTAGTCACATTCTTTGATTTCCTGTCCTTGCCTATTTAAGTGGTACAGTGTGAAATATTTTCTGCCCAAAAACCTCAGCTTTGGCCGGCTAAGAACTTGCTGTATTCAACTGGATGTATAAGAGAATTTAAGTACCTTTATCTGCTCTTTTCTTTTAAAAAAAATACAGTATTTAAATTGATTTTAACTGTGTGGAAGGAATATTAGCTGAACTGGAAGTTAGTCAGTGTTTGCTGAATTTTGTTATTTGCTAGTAATTACAGGTGTGGGGGTAGTCACATTCTTTGATTTCCTGTCCTTGCCTATTTAAGTGGTACAGGCTGAAATATTTTCTGCTTAAAAACCTCAGCTTTGGCCGGCTAAGAACTTGCTATATTCAACTGGACGTATAAGAGAATTTAAGTACCTTTATCTGCTCTTTTTTTCAAATAAATACAGTATTTAAATTGATTTTAACTGTGTGGAAGGAATATTATCTGAACTGGAAGTTTTCACTCTGCTCTTCAGTTAGTCCCACCCACCCTCCTTGTTTTTTTTTTTTTGGTGTTAATCTTAGTGGCCTTGCATCTGCTCGCCCCTCTTGAAAATTTGTGTTTGGATACTCCTTCTGGGCCCATCTCATTTGCTCACTCAACTGAGTGCAGTGAGATCATATTCTGATTTCAGGCACTCCTACTCTGTACAAAGAGAGCATCTGGGAAACTGGAAAAAAATTAAGCTTGTTTCCTGCCTTTCCTGTTAAGTGGTATAGACTATTTGTCGGCTTCTGAGCCTCCAAGCCCTTTTGTGTTGGAGGGAAGCCTTCTAGCTTAGTTTTTTTTTCTTATAACTAGCCAGTTTTCTAGTTTCAGCATTCAAGTCTGTTTCTTTGATCTCAGCACTTGTTCAGAAAAAAACAAAACAAATTTCATCTGCTTTTACTGTACTTGTGTTTCTACCTACTTTTTTACTTTTGCATCATCTTAAAAGTTCTCAGTTGTATTTATTACTGCTTGGTGTAACTCATTCTAAGCCTTTTGGTTTAAACACTTGGGCTTCGGACCAGTTGTTTTGCACTGAGAGGGTTTGTGGTCTGCACTGTAATGGCAGAACAGGTAGCTTACATCCTTTTAGGTTGGGAACTGCTGATTGAAGGCTCAGTGTCTGTTATTCTAATAGTGTATTAATTCTGGTTTAAGCACTTGGGCTTTCAGGCCAGTTATTTTACATTAAGAGGGTTCGTGGTCTGCACTCTTGTGGGAGGAGAGGCTGGACTCTCCCCTTCTGAGCTGGGAATTTCTGGTTGAAGGCTTATAGTGCATGCATATCTGAACTGCTTCTTACTGAAGTTGGTGTGCTTTGTTTGCTGTGGCATAGACTGGATTCGGGCCTGCTGGATCTAGCTTTGTTTGTGTAACTTGAGCACTAATCCAGGCATTCTCTAAAGTATTCAATTGTATTTATTACTGCTTGGTAGTAACTTGATTAAAGTGTAGCTATCATTCTAAGTCTTTTGGATTAAGCACTTGGGCTTCAGACCAATTTTTTACATTAGGAAGGTTTGTGGCATGCGCTGTGGTGGCAGGACAGGTAGCTTTCATCCTTCTAAGTTGGGAACTGCTGATTGAGAGCCCAGTGTCTGTTATTCTTAAAGTGTATTAGTTCTGGTTTAAGCTCTTGGGCTTCAGGCCAGTTATTTTACATTAAGAAGGTTTGTGGTCTGCACTCTTGTGGGAGAAGAGGCTGGACTCTTCCCTTCTGAGCTGGGAATTTCTGGTTAAAGGTTTATAGTACCTGAATATTTGAACTGTATCTTACTGAAATTGGTACACCTTGTTTGCTGTAGCATAGACTAGATCCAGGCATGCTGAATCTAGCTTTGTTTATATGCTTGTTGTTTGTTTGCTTGTTATTTCCCTGGAACGCTAATTCCACCTAATATGCGGCTTCTCAGCGCTTCTGTGGATCACTAGTGATATCTTCATTGCTTCCTGTACTTATTTCCTTGTTTCACTTGAAAGAAAGTTACTGTTTGTCATTTTTGCATTTAAGTTAGCTGTAACACATTGCACTTAAGTTACCTGGCACTTGCTCACTAAAGCAATTATATAAGTCAGCACTAAAAATTAAAAGCACTACACCCTCACTCCCCACTGGCCCTGGTTTTCAATTATTAAGGAATTCCCAATATTATTCTAGCATGTCCAAAGGTCAGTTGTCAGTCTCCTCTCCGGTCCAGCTGGTGAATCTGGGAATCAACTGCCTCATGTACACAGACAACCCTCTCCTCCTCCCAACAAATTCCAACACATGTGAGAGATGCAACCATATAGCCAAACTGGAGGCTAAGCTCTCTCAACTCAGTACTGGCATAACCAGTCAGGAGGAGAAGGAAACCACACTCACTACAATTTCAGTCTCACATAGATCTACCACGACAGCAAACCAAACACATAATCACACAAAAACATACTCGGAGGCTCTAAATAAAGATCTGCCGAAGCAGCAGAGACCTCCAAAGCAGACACCCAAGCAGCCGCTACCCCAAAACAAAACACGTGCAACACATATCTCACAAAGCCAGTGTGCCAAACAGTCACAGCCCTTAAGACTAAACAACACACCTGATACACTTGTAATAGGTGACTCTATCGTCAGGCACACTGACGTCCCGCTTACCAGGCTGAACAAGGAGAGGGTCACGGTGAGCAGCCTGTCGGGCGCTAGGATCCGCCACATAACACAAGCACTCAGGTCACTCCAAGGCAAGTACAAATATGACTCGGTCGTTGTCCATGCTAGTGTGAATGACCTGAGACGTACCTCCCTGGACTATATGAAAAGAGACATAAAGGAGCTCTCTGAGCGTGTAGCCCCGGCCGGTATGACCCTGACCTTGAGTAGCATCTTACCCTCTCCAAGAATGATGCCACAATATGAAGACAAGATGATCAATTTCAACAATTGGCTTAAGTACTGGTGTCATTCAAAGGGGATCCAATGCCTGTCAGCTTGGGATGATATGCTCGAGAAGCCACGATGCTTCGCTAGGGACGGCTTACACCTGTCACCCCTGGGCTTTCGGATATTGGCAAAGGCTCTTGCTCCCCACATAGTGCCTTTTTTAGGCAAGGCTCAAAAGACAAACCCACCTCCATAGGTATCACAAGGGATAAGAAACTAAGAGTAATGCTACTCAACGCCAGAAGTCTAAACCTCAAGATGCATGCACTCGAAACTCTCCTTAGCATGGAGAACATCGATATCTGTGCAGTAACAGAAACCTGGTTCAGGGCTCCCGAGAGCACCCCAGCACTACCAGGTTATACCTCATACCATGCTTTTCGGCCCCAAAACTTGGACCAAACCACAAAAGGAGAGGGAGTATCGATATTCATCAAAGATACCCACACCTCCAGGTTGGTGGCAAAGCAGGAAGCATCAGAGACTATCCATGTGCAACTAACAGTGGGTAAAACTGCCTTCCAGTTTATAGCCTGCTACAGACCACCCTCCCAAACCCAGGAACCCCACTCGGCCTTCCTGAGAACACTGGAAAATATGAAGGTCTCTCCAAACACCATTATATTGGGCAACTTCAACGACCCAAACATAGACTGGGAGCATTACTCTAGCTCCAACACCCTAGCCCAAAGTTTCCTAGAACTTATAAACTCAAATGCTATGGAACAACTTGTTACCACTCCCACAAGAGGGGAAAACATACTGGACCTGATCATCACCAACATGGGGACTCTATGCTCCAGACCGGAAGTGTATCCCTCACTGGTAAGATCAGACCATAAACTAATCTCACTGGATATTCACATCCCGACCCCACCCCCTGCCCAGAAAACCACAGTGAAAAACTTCTCTAAAGCAAATTTCACACTCCTCAAAACAGAGGTGGAATCCTTCAAAGCCCCCGGGCCTGTGGAAAATACGGCCCAGACCGCAGAATCCTTTATAAACGCATTCTATGAACACCTTCAGGAATGCATGGATCATGCGATCCCAAATAAAACCAAGACCCAATCCTCCAAAGGCAGACGTCCTGTCTGGTGGACCCCAGCCATAAACAAACTATACAATAGAAGGAGGAAGCTACTAAATGATAGAGCAAAATCCCAAAAAGGGAAGGCATCACTGATCAGTATTAGCAAAAAACTATGGGCACACATAAAATTGTCTAAGGCCAGCTTTGAGAGAAAAATTGCACAGGACACCAAGGATAATCACAAGGCTTTCTTTAGTTATGTTAGGAACCTGTGTGGTAATTCCCAGATATGCTCAGAATTAGTCCAAAATGACAAAAAAATACACCGAACCCACAGACATTGCCAACATCCTAGCTGGCAGGTTCAGCGCAAACTCCCCCCCCCTCCCCACCAAAAGGGCAAATATCTATCCCAGCAGAGTGCTGCCCCCTTGACATCTCAGATGCTCAGGTAAGAGCCGCCCTTTCCAAAGCAAAAAACACAGCATTAATGGGACCAGATGGTGTCCCGGGCTGCGTCCTACATGAACTCCAAGAAGAGCTAAACCCAAACATAAAACTATTGTTCAATCTCAGCCTTACTACAGGATATGTGCCCAAAGAGTGGCGTACAGCAACAGTGGTCCCTCTCCATAAAGGTGGTGCCTCAACGGATCCTGGAAACTATCGCCCCATAAGCCTGACTAGCTTGGTCTGCAAAGCTATGGAATGGATCATCATGGACCTCATAAATAAAGATATTGGGGACCTACAAACACTGGATCCTACCCAGTTCGGCTTTGTTAAGGGCAGATCCTGCCTCTTGAACCTGGTTGATTTCTTTGAAACAGTCACCAAGGCCATTGACGAGGGGAAGGTGGTCCACACAGCCTACCTGGACCTCGCAAAAGCCTTCGATACAATACCCCACTCGGACATTATAGATAAGCTCACAAGCTTAAATATAAACCCCTATGTCACTAGATGGATTGCAAACTGGCTCAAGGACAGAACCCACATGGTTAGAATTGCTGGAGCCATGTCAGACTCCAAACCAGTTACAAGTGGTGTCCCACAAGGCTCAGTCCTGGGACCTCTCTTGTTCGGTATATATTTCTCGGAGGTACAGGCCAACACGGAAAGACTGTGGCTGACCAAGTTCGCAGATGACTGCAAACTGGGCGCCATAATCAACTCTCCAGCCGACACAAGCATCCTCCAAAAGGGCCTCATAGAAACAGACAACTGGTGCCAGAGCCATGGCCTCAAGCTAAATGCCAAAAAGTGTATCCCCTTTGGCAAAAACAAAGTGCCCACAAATTACCACATAGGTGGTAATCCATTAAGTACAGAAGAAGTAATTAGGGACCTGGGGACCCAAGTTGATAGCAATCTCTCATTTGACAACCACGTGGCCGAAGTGGTTAGAAAAACATTTTATATAGCCCACCTAATCATGAAGGGATTCACATCTAGATCAGGGGAGGTCATCGTGCCTCTTTACTCATCCCTCACCAGGCCCATAATTGAGTACAATGCCCCTTTTGGGATGTACCTTACCAGACACCTGCAGCAACTGGAAAGACCCCAAAAGTACCTCACCAAGAGGATCAAAGGGCTCAAACAGATGCCATATGCTGCCCGGTTAAAGAAACTCCAGCTCTACTCAGTGGCTTACCGCCTGTTCAGAGGCGATCTATGCCTGACGTATAAAGTCATGTCCAACCCGGAATTAATGGACATGCTGCACCTCAGAAAATCCAAATCCCATCGAGCTACGCGCTCGAGAGAACCTCAGCACTGAAATAAATAGGACATGCTGGAGGGACAGATTCATAACCCAGAGGCTCCCTTCACTCTGGAATAAAATCCCAGTCCAGGTTAGGCAGAGTCCCTCATTGACTCTCTTCAAGAGGAATCTTGACGAGTGGATGGGAGATCGTAGGTTTACCCCGGGTATCACTTCTGTGTCACTGTTAGACAGAGGCACAGTATACTAACCTTGAAAAAGGGCATAGCAAAATAAATTTAAAATGGGTGGCATAAGCCAAACACATTCTGGCTAGGCTTATAAATGCCCTAGGGCAGATAGCCTAGTATGAACCTATAGTGAGGCACACCAATGTCCCCCTCACCAGACTGAGTAAGGACTGAGATTCACAGTTAGCTGCCTTTCTGGGGCTATGATCTATCAAGTCACACAAGCACTCAGGTCATTGAACCACAGGTACTAGTATGACTCAGTCATAGTCCTTGTGGGTGCTAATGACCTGAGACATGCCTCCCTTGACTATATTAAGCAAGACATGATCGAGTTTGCTGATTATCTGTCTTAAGTGGGTATGAGCCTAGCACTGAGCAGCATACTACCTTCTCCAAGGATGATGCCATGTTACCAACAAAAAAGATAGATTTTTAACAATTGGCTTAACTTCTGGTGTCAGTTCAAGGGGGTACGATATTTGACAGCCATGAAGGACATGGCTGACACCAAGTGTGTAGCCAGGCATACTCTTTGTACTCTAAAGAGTACATTTTTTCTTAGCATGTTCAAAACACTGGGGTTTTATCAAGCCATATTATGTCTATAACCCATGTAGATTAATGCCTCTAACAACATGTCTAGAGCTTGCTTACAGAGAGGTTTGCAAATCTAAAACAAAACCTCTAATACTTTTTAACTGAGCAGCTGAAAATGTTACACACATTAAGTTGGGGGGGGGGCTATATCTTGACTGAAATTACCATTTTTTTTTAATTCCAGGATGGTTGGGCACAGTGAGCCTCTGTGAGTACAAAGTGGAATTCACTGATTGCATCCCTGTGACTCTGCACGTCTCCCGTCTAAGCATTTGAATATTGTCAAAGGCCTTTTCTACCCCTACCCCCCATAGTGTCTTTTTAGGCAATATCAGGATGATAAACAAGATGGTACTGTTCAAAACTAGAAGTCTTAACAAAAAACTCCACTCCTTGCTAGCCTTCCTCTCTCTGGAGAGTGTAGACATCTGTATAGTAATGAGGACATGTAGAGGACCCCAGCAATGCAAGGCTATAATGCCTTTCATACCTTTAGACCAGCTATTGTACAGGATGGAACTAAAGGTCGAGGAGTCTCAGTCTATATTAAAAACAACCTCGCATACAGACCAGATGTTCTTCGTTTTCCATTGCTGCAGTCCTTACTATTGGGTATAGTCCGCGTCCAGTCGGCCCGAATACCAGAGTATAAGGCTGACGTCGGTCAGGGCGCATTAGACTGACGTCAGTACGTCAGGGTACTAATGCGCATGACCGACGTCATATCCTCAGTCTTTTTTGCCGCATGGTCCGATGCAGAAGCAGTTTTGCGAGTGCAGGTTGGCGTTCTGAAATATTTCCGAAACCGGAGTTTCAGACCGAAACAGAGTTGGCTAAGTACCCCGTTGGGGAACATTTTGGTTTTTTCTTGCCTCAGTATTTTACCGGATGTCAGAAAAAGTGAATAACTGTATTTCTTGTGGGAAACAGATACCTCATAGGGATTACCATACCTTGTGTATACCTTGTTTAGGGCCTGAGCACGACGTTGTTGGTTGCCGCTCTTGTGCTAGGTTTAACAAATGCACTATTAAGAGGAGGTTAGACTGTGCCAGGTTAGTGTTTGGGAAGCGTTGCAATTATAAAATGCCGTCGGATGCTCCGACGCCCGCTTCGTCCAAGAAGCGCAAGGACAAAACAGTGAAGCCTAGGGTTGATGAACCGGCAGTCCCGGACGTCGGTTCTTTAGAAGGCTCAGTGGAGCCAGAGGTTTTGCCAGGAGTTTCTATGGAGTCTCAGGCAGAAACTTTACTGTTACAGGATGTGCCTTCTCAGGAGGTAGGCCTAGTTCAGCTTCAGTGGGGGCTTCTCCTAGCATTTCGGGTTCTGTACCTAAGAAACATATGCTTAAAATGGCAGAAGATTTGATTACTATGATTAGAGGTTCTATGCCCCCGCCTGATAAGAGGCCTAGGGTGGAACCGGAGTTTGATAGTTTTGAACAGTGTTCAGAGGCTTCAGAGTCTTCTGCGGAAGACTTGCAGGAGTATCCTACTTATTCTGATTCTGATGTGGATGATTCCACTCCTACAGCTTCTCCTCCTGAGGATTTCTCATTTTCAGAGACTCTGCATTCCATGAGGGAGCACTTTAAATGGGAAGGCCAGGATTACTCTGATTCCAGGAAAAGGCTTAGGGAATTCTTGTTTTTGCCCCAGCATAGGCCCTTAGCTATTCCTCCTGTGTTGAATGTGGTGGAAGATGTTTTTGCAGAGGCTTCCCTGAATCCTGACTCTTTGCCTCCTGCTCCTGTTAAGCCTGATAGGTATTATAGGGTGCCCAAAGCTCATAAGTATTTGTTTAAGAGTCCTAGGGCGGACCCAGAAACTATTTCTCAAGGGCCTAAAGGTGTTAAGGCTTCTGTGGTTAAAAATCCTGTTCCCACTGATAAAGAGGCAAGGGCCTTGGATAGGTGGGGAAAGAAAGTGTATACTTCTTCCACTCTAGCCATGAGAGCGTTGAATTGTCAGTTTCACATGCTAAAATATCAGAATTATCTCCTTTCACAATTAAAATCTAAGGTGGATGCTTTGGCGGAAGGTATTGAGTGTAAAGAGTTGCTGGACTTGGTTCATGTGTCTGAGCAAGTGGGTAAGCATTCTTTGCAATGTGGTTTTGATGCTGTACAGGCCTCCTCGAGGGTGGCTGCTACTAGTTCTGTTCTTCGCAGGCATGCCTGGTTGAAGGATCAGAATTTAGCTGAGCATGTTAAGACAAGGATTTTGGATGCTCCTTTACAGTCTGATGTGTTGTTTGGATCGCCTGTGGAAGCAGTTTTAAAGAAAATGGAGGACAAAGCTAAGTCTATGCAAACTGTTAAAGATTTTTGCAGGTGCAGCCACCAAGTTTAGTAGAAATTGGCCTGCTAAGGGGTGGACATATCCTGCTTATGATTCCCAGTCTAGGGGTAGGTCTAGACGTGGTAGGGGCAGGGCTCAAGGTTCTTTTAGGCCTAGAACAGGAGTTCACCTGCTCAGACTTCTGGTGAGGGCAGGGTCAGTCCTTTCGTAAACAGACCCAATGACCTGTCTTTTCAGCTGCCAGTAGATTCTCGCCTGGCAGCTCCTTTGGGAAGAAGACTGTCTCTTTTCAAAGAAAATTGGGATTTAATTACTCAAGACAAATGGGTGTTGGATATCATTCACCACGGTTACAGATTTTATTTCCATACAATGCCCCTTTCAAAGGCATGCCAGACGTTCCTCCTCCACAAAGAAAGGAGGCTCACAAGCAAGTTTCTCAGTTACTCCAGATGGGGGCCATTCAGCCAGTCCCTGTATCAGAAAGGGGCCTAGGATTTTATTCTCGCCTGTTCCTAGTACCAAAGAAGGGGAACACGTGGAGACCAATTTTGGATTTATCTCTCCTCAACACTTTTCTGGACATTCCCAAGTTCAAGATGTTGACGTTACAACAGCTTTTACCTCTGCTGGGCAAAGATCACTGGATGGTAACTTTAGATCTCAAGGAAGCTTACCTTCATGTGCCTATAAGGCTAAGTTGCAGGAAGTATCTGCGGTTTCGAGCTGGAAATTCTCATTATCAGTTCTCTGCATTGCCCTTTGGCTTATCTACTGCGCCCAGAGTATTCACAAAGATGCTGGCTCCAGTGATAGCTTACTTCAGGCTTCAAGGAATTCAAATCTATCCTTACTTGGACGACTGCCTGATTCTGGCTCAAGAAAAGGAGGACCTTCTACAGCATCTGGAATATGTTATAGCAGTGCTAAGATGCCTAGGGTATTCTGTGAACGAAATAAAGTCCAGTCTAGTACCCTCTCAAGACATGTGCTTTCTGGGTGTGAGACTGAATACAGCAGCCCAGATGGCCTTTTTAACCCCGGACAAACAAAAGAGTCTGTCACTTTACTTCCATCAACTATCTCATCAGTCCGTGCTGACTGCAAGGACAGTCCTTCAAGCATTAGGGTTCATGGCATCTTGTATTCTGGTGCTTCCCAATGCCAAACTGCATATGAGGAAGCTTCAATGGTATCTCAAAAATGTATGGACACAGCACTGCCAGGATTTGGACACTGTCATTCAAATAATACCTTGCCTTCAAAAAGAATTCTTGTGGTGGGCTCAGGAATGTCACCTAAACAAGGGACTCTCTGTGACCCGGCCAGAGGCAAGTCAGATTTTAACGACAGATGCCTCGGACATTGCTTGGGGAGCTCATCTAAATGGAAAGTGGATACAAGACAAGTGGCCTGCCAGACTACAGCATCTACATATCAACATGAAGGAGATGTTAGCAGTCCAGTTTGCATTAATGGCTTTCAAGGAGTTACTTCTTCCAGGGCAGGTGTTGATTCTAACAGACAACACAACTGTCATGTGGTACATCAACAAGCAAGGGGGAACACATTCTTATCCACTATGCAGGCAAGCAATGATTTTATGGGAGACTGCGCTAAGCTTGCAACTAACTCTTCAGGCAAGGTTTCTGCCAGGAGCACAGAACTCCTTAGCAGATGTGTTAAGCAGACAAATCATGGATCCCCACGAGTGGAAACTGGATCTTCATGTATTTCAGAAATTGACAGTGTCATGGGGAACTCCAGACATAGATCTGTTCGCTTCTCCACTAAACCACCAGCTGCCAAAGTATTGCACAAAGGGGTTTCATCACACAGCTTGGAAAGTGGATGCTCTGTCTTTCAGTTGGAAAAACCTTCATGTGTATGCCTTTCCACCTCTGCCTCTTCTTCCAAAGGTACTATTAAAGGTCAGACAAGACAGGCCAAGGATGATTTTGATAGCTCCAGATTGGCCTCGGCAACACTGGTACCCACTACTACGGAGTCTGGTAAAGAAGCCTCCATGGCCTTTACCTCTGATTCCTCATCTGTTATCTCAGAAGGACGGTCATCTGCTCAATGTCAAGCTTCACTCTCTTCATCTAACAGCCTGGCATATTCTGTGTTGAAACACAGCAGGTCTCAACTTCCTCAACAAGTTTTAAATGTGATTATGGAAGCTAGAAGACCTAGTACAAGGAGAGTGTACAGAAAAATGGAAGAGATTTTTATTTTGGAGTACAGCAAAGAATTTGGAGATTTCTGAGCCTAATTTGAGTGTGGCTCTTCAATATCTTACTGAGTTATTGGACAAAGGTTTGTCCTTCTCTTCCATTAAGATTCATGCTGCAGCAATTTCAGCTCACTATGATTGTGACCCACCTTTGTTTTCGCATCCTTTGTTCAAGCAGTTTCTTAGAGGGCAAAGAATATAAGACCCCCACGTAGAGCTCCTACTCCTGCTTGGGATCTCAATTTTGTGTTGGAAAAACTTACTCTACAACCTTTTGAGCCTGCAGCTACTGCTGAATTGAAATACTTGTCATGGAAGACTGCTTTTCTGTTGGCTATTACTTCTGCAAGAAGGGTGTCTGAGTTGCAGGCCCTTATGGCAGTGGAGCCCTTTTTGATTTTCCATAAGGATAGGGTATCATTACGTACTAATCCTTCCTTTATGCCTAAGGTGGTTTCTAGTGTGGCTTTAAACCAAACTATTCATTTGCCTACGTTTTATGCAGACCCTCAAAATAAAGGGGAAAAGATTTTGCACACTTTAGATGTACACAGGCAATTGCGTTATTATTTAAGCAGGACTAAGGATTTTAGGCAGTCTCAGCAGTTGTTTGTTTCTTTTGCTTTGAGTTCACAGGGCAAGCCTGTGTCAAAACAAACTATTTCTAGGTGGATTGGCTTTTGCATTGCATTTTGTTATTCCCATCATGGCAAGGAGATTCCAGCTGGGATTAGGCCTCATTCCACTAGGGCTACTGCCACTTCAACAGCATTTCTAAGGGGTGGCAACTAAGGATATTTTGGAAGCAGCTACTTGGAGTTCAGTGCATACTTTCTCTAAGCATTATCACCTTCCTATCTACTCTAAGTCTAGGGCTGGCTTTGCCACAGCTGTTTTGCAAGGCATGTTGTCAGCTCCTACTTCTTTATGATTTGCCAGCCTCGCTTACCTCTGCTTTGGGATTCTACCCAATAGTAAGGACTGCAGCAATGGAAAACGAAGAACATAGTACAGTTTTGTACCTACCATAAATGTAGATGTTCGAGGATTCCATTGCTGCAGTCCAATTTACCCTCCCTCCTTCCCCTCTGTGTTTAGGGGGGGTTGTGTAGGTGAGTTTACATGCTTATATTTTTGTATATATTCTTGTATATATTGTACATGTTTTTGGTGCAGGTATTTTGGGACTTGTCTTTTTAGGGTCTTCTGACATCTGGGGCAAGAAAAGACTGAGGATATGACGTCGGTCATGCGCATTAGTACCCTGACGTACTGACGTCAGTCTAATGCGCCCTGACCGACGTCAGCCTTATACTCTGGTATTCGGGCCGACTGGACGCGGACTATACCCAATAGTAAGGACTGCAGCAATGGAATCCTCGAACATCTACATTTATGGTAGGTACAAAACTGTACTTTAAAGTGTATGCCCCACTGGAACCCATACATGTGTAACTCACCATAAACAGGGTCTTGTGCCATATCCTTGCAATCTATACATCCCCCTCCATGTCCCAGGCAACCCAAACTATATACATACATCAGTGCCCTCGCCATTCAACCCACTATGATCTTCATGGGGGATCTAAACTACCTCTCTGTAGATTGGGAATCCTACACCACTTCTACTGCACAAGTTCAGCGATCATTAGACTTCGTTAATACCAACATCCTGGAACAGATGGTCCATTCTCCTACAAGGGGTGCAAACATCCTTGACCTTGTACTCACTATCATGTAATGTCCTTGCCTGTCAGAAGGCAGTATTGTTTGTAATAACTTTAAATCCTGGGACACAGCAAAACCAAATACCTTTAGGAACTGTTCCAAGGCTAACCTCTCTCTACTAGCAACAGGTTGGCCAAATTCAAAGTACCCAAAACCCAGTAAATACCATAGCATGTGCTGATCTATTTACAAAATTTGTGTGCAGCCATATTAGTAGCTGTACAGAGGGAGCTGTGCCCACTCATATTAAGAATAACTCAAACTCATAAGGCAAGCCACCTTGGTGGAATCACAATATCAGCTAGATATACAAGAAAAGAAAAAAAATGGTCATGCTTAGGAAGAAAGCCCAAAATATAAAAGCCCCCTGACCATTGGCAGCTAATAGGGTTAGGTTAGTTAATATTTCAAAGGCTACATTTAAAGAAAAAATATCTTCTCAGGCAAAGCTTTCTACAGCTATGTCTGTAACCTGAAGGGAAATACACAACTATGTGCAAACGTTATTGTTCGTCACCCACACACTGAACCAGAGGCTATTGCCAACCTTTTGGCTGACAGATTCAGCGTAAATTCAGCCCTCCCCCCTCCCAGATAGTCCAAATGAAATATTGCATACCACTATCCCCTCAACTATTAGTAGGGTCAGGTCTTTAATGCACTTTCCCAGGCCAGAAACATTACTTTGAGGAGCCCTGATAACATCCCAGGACACTTGCTAAGTAGCATGAAACATGACCTGTCTGGTCCACTTGAAACGCTATTCAGCTGAATCCTACAGTCAGGTTTTATGCGCAAGGAGAATGAAAGATGTCTACAGTAATTTCCCTGCACACAGGGTCCGGATAACTACAGGTCCATAAGTCTGACTTTTATTTCTGATAGTCTTTGCACCTTTTTCCTTCCATATCCAAATCTGCTTATGATATTAAGCCAATATCTGCAAAGGTGCATAAATTACTTGAATGGGATGGAATGAGGTTGCAGGTGAGTGCTTATACTGTCAAATGTAGTCTGAGTTGTGAAACCAGTGATCACATGACTCATATATCAAGAATAAATATTTGTATTGGCTTACATTTTTGAGTAGCTTTTCTCCCTGAGCATCTGCTGAAAAGGGGATTTTTTTCATCAGTCAAACTATCTTGGAAAATAATTAAATATTTTATGACTTCAGCTTCATGCACCTAGGAATCTCAGATAGATTGTCCCCTGTTGTCAGGAGGAGTAAACAGTGGCACCAACCCCAAGCTGGCTTCTCAGAAGCAGATCAAAGGCTCACCTGGTTGTCACTGGGATTCAAACACTTTTTACAGCCTGCACTTGGTAGATGTCTTGTTTAGCATGTATATCAACTAAACACAATAGAAAGCAAACCTGCAGAAAGTTCCAAAATGAAAACTTATGATGCTTCCACAAAAAATGGCAATCAAAACACTCGACAGTCATGAGTTAATGTACCGTGCTCTGTCACCAGGAGCAAAGCACTAACCCCAAGCTGGATTAAAAAAAAAAGTTCTTGGGCATTCTGATGAATCTGTAGACAGGCTAAAAAAGCTCTAAGAATGCAGGAAAAAGATGAAGAATAAAACAAAAATTTGAGAAAAGGAAAAAAAAAAAAGGTTATGTGGACAGTGGATGGAGGGCCAGGATAGAGAGGAATGTATGCATGGTGGAATAACCAGTGGTGAAGGGGGCATATGAAGCCTTTCTCCCAGGGTGCCATTTCACCTAAGGCTGTCGCTAGTAATACTGTTTGCATGAAAATTGTTGTACATTAACTAGCTGACTCTGCATAATTTCTTCAGACTAAGCTAGACATCCTGTGATACAAGGTCTGCTAATTGTTGTTGTTGAGTATAACAGTCAGCCTGTGCATCCAGTGCTCATAAACAGAGTCACTTATTATGTTATCAATATTTTCATCTCGGGCTTCACACAAACTTCATAATTCTTGTAATATATGTTCTCACCTACATTTTGACAGACATTGTATAATAACTTTGAAAACATAACGTAGAAGGTACCTCTGAGCCAAATATAGTACGAGGAGCTGAATTAAGCCAGTTTATTCAATACATACACATACGTAGGAAACCACAAGCACTAAAAAAATTGTCATTAACGCAATTCACAATACGCACATTTTCGTCTCTCCACTGCAAGACTTCATCACATGACCAGTGTAACATAAATTGAAAAATATATACCTCCATTAATCAATTACAGACCAATAGGAATAAAACATGAACTCTTAAAATACCCAATTAAATTAATTCAATGTCTAGCTAATACCTTTTTAAAAAAACACATCTTAAAAAACTTGTTTACAAATATTGCACATTTTCCCAAATTAATAAATCAGTGTTAATGAAATATATTATAATACATTACATCGCATGAATAAATAAATAATTTAAAACCTATTAAAACATGTTTTTTCCCCCACTTTAAAAAAAATGTATTATGTCCTAACATTAAATGTTGTAATACAATAATGCCATCTACTGGCTGAAGTAATACTATGCCACAAAGCACTTAGAGCTTATAGAAACATAATCATTTAGCCCAGGGGGGTTTGCCACCACAATTCTTTGAATTCAATTTTCTCCTCCCATAGGCCTCCCCTTATTTCATTCTTTACCTGTTCCAGCACAAAAAAAGAAAATTCTGCTTTCAAACAAAACTCTGTGCTTATGTAAAGCATTAGTTTCTTTTTCGTTGTTATGTCATATTTATGCTCATAGATCCTTCTCCTTAGCATATGCTCGGTCTTACCGACATACAAAGATCTACACTCTAGGCACACCGCTAAATACACTACACCTTTGGCTTCACAGTTGAATAGATGGGTCAATAGTATAGGTTATTATAACTCTGAAGCCAAAGGTATCGTGTATTTAGCTGTGTGCCTAGAGTGTAGATCCTTCTATGTCGGTAAGACTGAACGTATGTTAAGCAGAAGGATCTACGAGCATAAATATGACATAACGAAAAAAGAAACTACTGCTTTATATAAGCACACAAAGTTTTGTTTGAAAGCAGAATTTTCTTTTTTTTTTTTTTTTTTTTTTTTTGTGCTGGAACAGGTAAAGAATGAAATAAGGGGAGGCCTATGGGAGGAGAAAATTGAATTCAGAGAATTGTGGTGGCAAGTTACCATGGAAGCAGGAACCCCCCCCCCCCCCTGGGCGAAATGATTGTTGCTATCCTACCCTTATTAAAACTAAGATCTGCCAAGCTCTAAGTGTTTTGAGGAGTAATATTACTTTCAGCCAGTAGATGGTACTCTTGTATTACAACATTTAATGTTAGGATATATATATTTTTTTAAAGTGGGGGGGACAAAACATGTTTTAATATGTTTTAAATTATTTATTTATTGATGCGATGTAATGTATTATAATATATTTCATTAACACTGATTATTAATTTGGGAAAATGTGCAATATTTTTAAACAAGTTTTTTAAGATGTGTTTTTTAAAAAGGTATTACTAGACATTGAATTAATTTCATTGGGTATTTTAAGAGTTCATGTTTTATTCCTATTGGTCTGTAGTTAATTAATGGAGGTATATATTTTTCAATTTATGTTACACTGGTCATCTGATGAAGTCTTGCAGTGGAGAGACGAAAACGCGTGTATTGTGAATTGTGTTAATGACAGTTTTTTAGTGTTTGTGGTTTCCTACGTATTTGTGTGTATTGAATAAATTGGCTTAATTCAGCACCTCATACTACCTTTGGCTTAGAGGTACCTTCTACGTGTGGATTACAGTATTCTTTTGGGTGCCTATCCTCTTTTATTTGGTTTATTTGGTCGTTTTTTGAGGACGAGATGGAGAATCAAAACTTGCCCAGTGGCAAGGGGCAGGATGAGGTGGTCGAAACATGTAAGCTTATTGGCCAGTTATCTGAGTTAATTGACCTGCTTAGTCGTTGGTGACGTGGTGTGCTAATGTTCGAAATCAATGCCCACAAGGAACTGAAAGAGGTAAGCAGCCGAGACTGCTTGAAAATAATGAAGGAGGAGAAGCTTTGGGTATATGTAGGGGATCCAGTGATCGAGATGATGGAAGCGAACTGACTTTTAATCCGGATTTAACTCCTGTTGTTTTGAAAGATAACCAAGTCGTATTTGCTTCCACAAGTGAAGAAACGGCACTAATAACACCAGGACAAAAAGTGCCTGTGTACCAGCGGCGTCAGCAGGTACAAACTTTAAAAACAATTTGAAGAAGACTAGAGACTGGTTACATACTAAATATACTTTCAAAGTGAATGACTATGTTAATAAGCAACCAGCAGTTTCAGACTCGTATACCTTTCAAAATTGATGTTAAAGTACAGAGCCTTGGATATTGAAAATGATTACTTAAAGGAATGTATTGGTGGAGGGATAGTCCCTAAGGGGCTTTGTGTTTGTAAATATCCAAACAACATGCAAATAGGCTCTGTATTTCATAAAGAGCTACTGGATGTATTTAATAATTGTGGTTTAGAAATTTTGAAGTTAATAAAAAAAAATATTAGGATTCAGGAGGTTTTACAGAAGGAAATTCATGAGCTTAACCAGTGTATAAAAGATTACCTAATTTTTACAATTAAGGAGGAGAAGGAGAAATATTTTAATGTAAGATGTAACTTTATCAAAAATGTGGTGAAATGGTACATAGAAAATTGAAAAAATTAAAGCGTGATTGTAATGAGTATAAGAACAGTGTAAGTTACCCTAAACCCTGTTTTTACGGGCATAATAAGAATTTTAACGGTGTTATGCAGGTTAATAATGCCTCCAATAATTAACAGAATTTGGTTAAAAATTATATTTATAATGTGGGGGATTTTGACAATGAATAGGATTATCCCCCATTATGCAGATCAGAAAGGTTAATGAACAAAACCAGGGTACCAGCAATCAAATTTTTACCGGAGGGGGAGATATTAAATAGTACCCACCTTACCCAATTAGATTGCAATGGTATTTTAGTGGATGGTTCTAAGCATGTTTTAAATGAATTTTGTATTTACTATTTTAACAATGTGGTATTAGATAAGGAACATTTTACTTTGTTGTCTAAAGGCTTGAAGTACATTCCATATAGGAAGGGAGACCTTACTAAGTCACTGTTAGACATTAAATTATTTATTAGGAAAATTAATTTAGGATTATTATTTCCCCCTAATACTTTAGAGACTGAATGTGGTCTAAGATGAAGAACCACCTTTACACCCTCAGTTAAAGAACTTGGAGAAAATAATTGAGAAGGAACTAAGGAAGGAACAAGTTAAGGTTAAATACAAACCTAACTTTAGTAGTAAGGAAAATAATATACTTAATGAATTAAAAAATTAATCCCAGTGGTCGGCTGATGAAACCAGATAAAGGAGGAGGGGTGGTAATTATGGACAATATACTTTATGAAGGCAAGACGAATCATATATTAAGGGATGAATCAAAATATTCTAGTGTGTCGAAAAATGAGGTTAATATAGCCTACAAAAGGATAGATGGTGCCTTAGATGATTTATTTATGGTTTATGAAGGGCTTATTGATGAAAAAACATTAATATATTTAAAGAGGTGGATAAACCGAGAGTACCTACAATTTTTGGAATTCCGAAGACCCATAAGAATGAGAATGACCCACCTTTGAGGCCGATAGTTTCAGCTGATGGGTCTAAGACACGAACCCTTGCTAAATATGTGGACAACAAACTTAAATATTTATGGGTTAAAAGGAAAGCTATTCTAAAAGATTCTTGGGACCTCTTTGAGGGAAATGACAAATGAATTATACTGGGAAGACCTTTTATTTATTACTATAGATATTGTTGATTTATTTTCTAGTATCCCTTATTCTGAAGGGATAGAAATGTTTGTGGAAATTATTTTTGAGGATCATGAATTAATTCATTATGGCAAATTATTATGTGTGGGTTTAATGGACATGGTTTTAAAGTACAACTGTATATTTTTTAAGGGTGAGTTTTACCAACAAACCCAGGGTGTTGCAGCATGTGCCCCCACCTATGCTAACCTTGTGTTAGCAAAATGGGAAGAAAAATATATATTAAACTCTGGGTTTGCAATACATTGGAGCCTGTATAGGAGGTTCTTCGATATAGTTTTGTTTTGGACAGGAAGTAAGGAGACGTTCGAGGAATTTATGATTTATATGAAAAATACTACTAACTTCCTGGATTTTACTTGCACCCTTTCTAGTGAACGTCTACAGTACCTGGATGTTGAGGTATATAAGATTAACAACAAGTTTAAAACCAAGATATTCAGGAAACCTACTTTTTGTAATTCTTTCCTTCATTATAAGAGTGCACACCCCCCACACTGCAAAAAGAATATAGTGAAGGCTCAATTTGTTCGAGGTAGCCAGACGACAAGTTTGGATACTGACTACCAAAAAGAGTGTGAGTTACTAGAAAAAAATGTTTTTGGAAAGAGGTTATCCTTTGGAATTTATAAATAAAATTAAGGTTGAGGTAACAGTAGGTAGACACACCAAATTTAAACCGATACAAGGATCTAAAGAACATTTCTATGGTGGAGAATCACAGAAAGAAAAATCAAATTTTAGGGAAGATATAATATTAGAATATAATGCTCTTAATGAAATTACTAAAAAAGTTTTAACTGAATGGGATAGGTTTGCCTTACTTTCTGATTTGGATAAATTACCTACTGACCCATTGAAGGTGGTTTATAAAAACTCTCGAATATTTTTGAAAATAGTGGCAATAATATTGTAAATAATAGAAAGAGATTAGGGACATATAAGTGTGGGCATTGTTCTCATTGTGGGAACATTATGAACACTGATAAAGTTTATATTAAGAGTAGGAATAGATGGGTCAATAGTATAGGTTATTATAACTGTAAAGCCAAAGGTATAGTGTATTTAGCTGTGTGCCTAGAGTGTAGATCCTTGTATGTTGGTAAGACCGAGCGTATGTTAAGAAGGATCTATGAGCATAAATATGACATAATAACGAAAAAGAAACTAATGCTTTATATAAGCACAGAGAGTTTTGTTTGCAAGCAGAATTTTCTTTTTTTGTGCTGGAACAGGTAAAGAATGAAATAAGGGGAGGCCTATGGGAGGAGAAAATTGAATTCAGAGAATTGTGGTGGCAAATTACCCTGGAAGCAAGAAACCCCCCAGGGCTAAATGATTATGTTTCTATCCTACCCTTATTAAAACTAAGATCTGCCAAGTTTTTAAGTGTTTTGAGGCGTAATATTACTTCAGCCAGTAGATGGTACTATTGTATTACATTTAATGTTAGGACATATATATTTTTTTAAAGTGGTGGAAAAAAACATGTTTTAATAGGTTTTAAATTATTTATTTATTCATGCGATGTAATGTATTATTATATGTTTCATTAACACTGATTTATTAATTTGGGAAAATGTGCAATATTTTTAAACAAGTTTTTTTAAGATGTGTTTTTTTTAAAAAAGGTATTGGCTAGATATTGAATTAATTTCATTGGGTATAAGAGTTCATGTTTTATTCCTATTGGTCTGTAATTAATTAATGGAGGTATATATTTTTCAATTTGTGTTACACTGGTCATCTGATGAAGTCTTGCAGTGGAGAGACGAAAATGTGTATTGTGAATTGCGTTAATGACAATTTGTTAGTGTTTGTGGTTTCCTATGTATTTGTGTGTATTGAATAAACCGGCTTAATTCTGCACCTCACTATCTTTGGCTCAGAGGTACCTTCTATGTGTGGATTACAGTATTCTTTTGGGTGCCTATCCTCTTTTATTTGGTAACTTTGAAAACAAGTTAAATCTATAAAAATAATAGCATTTTCATAAAGTGTTGCACTATGTGAAGAGAAAAGCCATAGTCATCTTTTATAAGCTTGGCTTCATGATAACTGTTAGAGCTCTTTAATCACTTGAAGTTTCAGTTAAAACTGTCTTTTTCAGTGGTAACAACAATTGCTCAGTAGGTGTGAAATGAGATGTGAAGGTCCCCATTCAGCTTGATGAAGTGGTTAAAAGAGGTGAAAATGATACTCATTTGTCTTGATGGGGCAGTGGAGACAGAGGTTCATTTTGCATATTGGAGAGGTTCCCAAACTATTAATGCCACACATTGCAGAAATTGTAATTTCAATGTATGAGGAGTGTTGCAGAAGCTATTGCTGGTGTGGTGTGGTGTGGCTTTGTAGGAGGTGAGACATGTTTTAAAATTCCTACAGGATCTTTGGCTCAGTTGACAACCCACAACCAGAGTGAAAACTTGGAAGTTTAATGCAATTTTTATATTACTTCTCATTATTTAAAGACTGGGCTAAGTGGGTTTCCTGAAAGGCCCAGGTGATCCTGTTGCACTATGTGTCAAGGATAATTACCATGTTTTGTTCCATGTCTCTGGCTGACACAGGCATCCTCCAAAAGGGTCTTACTGAGACAGATGCATGGTGTCAAAACCATGGTCTCAAGCTAAATGCCAAAAAGTGCATAGCCATCCCCTTTGGAAAAAACAAAGTACCCACAAATTACCACATAGGTGGTAGCCCCCTAAATACAGAAGACGTAATAAGGGATCTGGGGACCCAAGTAGATAGTAACCTCTCCTTTGATAATCACATTGCCAAAGTGGTTAAAAAATCCTTCTATGTGGCCCACCTAATCACAAAAGGGTTTGCATCCAGATCGAAAGAGGTCATTGGGCCCCTCTATGCATCACTCATCAGACCCATCATAGAATACAATGCCCCATTTGGGATGTACCTTACAAGACACCTGCAACAACTGGAAAGACCACAGGAGTTCCTCAGCAGGAGGATCACTGGTCTCAAGCAGTTGCCCTATGCAGCTCGACTGAAGAAACTCCAGCTGTACTCAGTTGCATACCGCCTACTCAGAGGTGATCTCTGCCTGACTTACAAGACCATGTCCAACCCAGAATTGATGGACATGCTCCACCTAAAGAAAATCATATCCCCTCGATCCGCACACTCCAGGGATCTAAACCTCACCACAGCAATAAATAGGATGTGCTGGAGGGATAGATTCCTGTCCCAGAGACTTCCCATGCTCTGGAACAAGATTCCAATCTGCATTAAGCAGAGCTCCTCGCTAACCCTCTTCAAGAGAAACCTTGACGAGTGGATGGGAAACAGAAAGTTTACCCCACGGATCACTTCAATGGCCCTGCTGGACAGAGGCACAGGGAACTAATCTAAGGGGGCGGCGAAAACCAACACATTCCGGCTAGGTTTATAAATGCTTTCGGGCAGATAGCATAGTACCTACCTATGAACCTATGAGTACTGTGAGGTGATTATTTGAATGGCATACTATTTGCAGAAGACTGCTACCACAGCACATGTATACTTAATAGCAGTTGGTTAATACAGAATACAGGTATGTGTAACTTTTTATTGTATAGAGATTGTGAAACCGTGACAAATCACTGATTTCAGCCCCTATAGGGTGTGTGATATATATATTTATAGGTTCATATGTTTATACTAGGCTTTCTGCCCTAAGGCATTTATAAGCCTAGCCCAAACTGTGCCCATTAGTTTGTTGTGCCTCTGTCCAGCAGTGACGCAGAGATGATTCCCAGGGTAAAGCTACGATCTCCCATCCACCGGTCAAGATTTCTCTTGAACAGAGCCAGTGAGGTGCTCTGCCTCACATGGACTGGGATTTTATTCCACAGCATAGGGAGTCTCTGGGTGACAAATCTATCCCTCCAGCATGTCCTATTTATATCCGTGCTAAGGTTTAAGTTGCTTGCTCTAGTGGATCTGGTAGATTTGGATTTTTTGAGGTGGAGCATGTCCATTAGTTCCGGGTTGGACATGGCCTTGTATGTCAGGTACAGGTCACCTCTGAGCAGGCGGTATGCGACTGAATAGAGCTGGAGTTTCTTCAGTCTGCCAGCATATGACAGATTTTGGAGTCCCTTTATCCTTTTGGTGAGGAACTTTTGGGGTCTCTCCAATTGCTGCAGGTGTCGGGTGAGATGCATCCCAAATGGGGCATTGTACTCGATCATTGGTCTGATAAGTGAAGAGTACAGGGGAACAATGACCTCACTTGATCTGGATGTGAATCCCTTCATGATCAGGTGGGCAATGTAGAAGGTCTTTCTAACCACTTTAGCAATGTGAGTGTCAAAAGAAAGGCCACTGTCAACCTGGGTCCCCAGGTCCCTGATAACCTCTTCTGTGCTTAATGGATTGCCATCTATATGGTAGCTTGGGGTTACCTTGTTTTTCCCGAAGGGTATGACTATACATTTTTTGGCATTTAACTTCAGGCCATGGCTCTGGCACCAGTTATCAGATGTTCTTCGTCTCCCATTGCTGCAGTCCTTACATATGGGTAATCCGCTGTCCACAATCGGCCCGAATACCAAAGGGCTAGAACCGGCGTCGGTCATCGGCACCCGAGACTGACGTCAGTACGTGCCAGTACAAATGCGCATGACCGACGCCATATCCTTAGTCTTTCTTGCCGCGTGGTCCTAAGCAGAAGCAGCGTTTGCAAGTGCCGTCCGGTGTTCTGGAAATGTCGGTTTTCGAGTTTCAGACCGGAGACCAAGTTGGGCTAAGTACCCCGTTAGGGACACTTTTGTCTTTTTCTTGCCTCAGTATTGACGGATGTCAGAAAAAGTTAATAACTATATTTCTTGTGGGAAACAGATTCCTCATAGGGATTACCATTCACTCTGTATTCCTTGTTTAGGGCCTGAGCACGACGTTGTTGGGTGTCGCTTTTGTGCTACTTTTAACAAGCGTACTATTAAACGTCGGTTGGACTGTGCTAGGCTTGTGTTTGGTAAACGTTGTAATTACAACATGCCGTCGGATTCTCCGACGCCCGGTTCTTCTAAGAAGCGCAAAGAAAAGGCTTTGCGATCCAAACAGGATGAGTCGTCCACTCCGGACGCCGGTTCTGTAGAGCCACCGACTGCTTCAGTGGCTCCTTCTGAAAGTTTACCTGAGTCTCAAGGGGAGCCTTTGTTACTACAGGAAGTGGCTTCTCCTGTGTTAGGCCAGGCTGAGGGTGCTTCTCAGATGTCGGTGGTTCCCTCCCCTCATAGGGTAGTTAGGCCTCCTCCTTCTCAAAGCAAAAGCCTTTCTAAGTCTAAGTCTGCCCCTGATGGTGCTAGTCCCCAGGGTCCAGCTCCTAGGAAGCACATGTTAAAGATGGCTGAAGATTTGATTACTTTAATTAGGGGTTCTATGCCCCCCCCTGAGAAGAGGCCCAGGGTAGAGACAGAGTTGGAGGGTTTGGTTCAGTCTTCCAATGAGTCAGATTCCTCTGTGGAAGAACTTCAGGATTTCCCTCCTTATTCTGATTCGGAGGCTGAGGACACTACTCCCTCTGCGTCCCCTCCAGAAGATTTTTCTTTCTCTGAGACTTTGCATTCCATGAGGGAACATTTCAAATGGGAAGGCCAGGATTATTCTGATTCTCGTAAAAGGCTAAGAGAATTCTTGTTTTTGCCTCAGCATAGGCCCTTGGCTATTCCCCCTGTACTGGATGTTGTTCAGGATGTATTTTCTGAGGCTGCCCTTAACCCAGATTCTCTGCCTCCTGCCCCGGTTAAACCGGATAGATAGTACAGGGTTCCGGAAGCTCACAAGTACTTATATAAGAGTCCTAGGGCTGATCCAGAAACTATTTCTCAAGGCCCCAAAGGTGTTCGGGCTTCTGTGGTTAAGAATCCAGTTGCTCTGGACAAGGATGCTAGGGCCCTGGATAGGTGGGGTAAAAAACTGTATACCTCTTCTACTTTGGCTATGAGAGCTTTAAATTGTCAGTTTCATATGCTCAGGTATCAAAATTATTTGCTGGGCCAATTGAAATGTAAAGTAGATGCTTTAGCTGAAGGTATTGAATGTAAGGAGCTTCAGGATTTAGTGCATGCTTCAGACCAAGTTGGTAAGCATTCTTTGCAGTGTGGTTTTGATGCTTTACAGGCTTCTTCCAGGGTGGCTGCTACTAGTTCAGTTGTTCGCAGGCATGCCTGGCTTAAAGATCAGACCTTGTCAGAGCATGTTAAGGCTCGAATTATGGATGCTCCTCTGCAATCTGATGTTCTTTTTGGCCCTCCAGTAGAATCAGTTTTGAAAACAATGGAGGAAAAAGCTAAGTCTATGCAGACAGTTAAGGACTTTTTACAGGTTCAACCCCCTAAGTTCAGTAGGAATTGGCCTGCTAAGGGTTGGTCTTTCCCCTCTTCGGATTATCAATCTAGGGGCAGGTCGAGACGAGGTAGAGGTAGGGCTTCCTCTCAGGGCCCTGTTACTTCTAGGACTTTGAGTTCTTCTACCCCTTCTGCTGGGGTGGGCAGGGGTCAGTCCTTTCGGAAACAGACCCAATGACCTGTGTCTTCAGCTGCCGGACTCTGCCTTGCTGGCAGCTCCTCTAGGAGGAAAACTGGGTCTTTTCAAAAGGAATTGGCATTTGGTTACCCAGGACAAATGGGTATTGGACATAATAAATCGAGGCTACAAATTTTATTTTCACACATTCCCTCCTTTCAAAGGTATGCCGGATGTGCCTCATCAGCAAAGACTGGAAGCACAGGCACAAATTTCTTCTCTGCTTCAGTTGGAAGCAATACAGGAAGTACCTTCTGCAGAAAGAGGCACAGGGTTTTATTCCCGTCTTTTCTTAGTGCCAAAGAAAGGAAATACTTGGAGACCAATTCTGGATTTGTCCATTCTAAACACCTTTCTGGAAATTCCAAAATTCAAGATGTTAACACTGCAACAACTGTTGCCTATGCTGGGCAAAGATCACTGGATGGTGACTCTGGATCTCAGAGGCCTATCTTCACATTCCTATCAGACCCAGTTGCAGGAAATTCCTGAGATTTCGGAATGGGAATTTGCATTATCAGTTCTCTGCATTGCCCTTTGGCTTGTCTACTGCTCCCAGGGTATTTACAAAAGTCCTGGCTCCAGTAATAGCTTTTCTCAGATTAAAAGGAATTCAAATTTATCCTTATCTGGACGACTGTTTGATTCTGGCTCAAGGCAAGCACGAACTTCTTCAACATCTGCAGTACGTAATGACAGTTTTAAGATGCCTAGGGTATTCTGTGAATGAAATAAAGTCCAGTCTAGTACCCTCACAAGAGATGTGTTTTCTGGGTGTAAGACTGAATACAGCTGCTCAGATGGCATTTCTTACCCCAGACAAACAAAGAAATCTTCACCTATACTTCCAACAGCTGTCAGTAATGTCCAGGCTGACTGCAAGGACAGTCCTTCAAGCCTTGGGGTTCATGGCATCTTGCATTCTAGTACTTCCCAATGCCAAACTGCATATGAGGAAGCTACAATGGTATCTCAAAAGCGTTTGGACACAACACAGCCACGATTTGGACACTGTCATTCGGATTCTACCTTGCATTCAGAAAGAATTTGTGTGGTGGGCTCAGGAATGTCACCTAAACAAGGGACTCTCTGTGACCCAACCAAAGGCAAGTCAGATATTAACGACAGACGCCTCGGAGTCAGCCTGGGGAGCTCATTTCAAAGGAAAATGGATTCAAGACCTTTGGCCCCCAAAGCTACTTCACTTACATATCAACATGAGAGAGATGGCAGTTCAATTTGCTTTGGAAGCATTCAAGAGCCTACTTCAACCAGGACTGGTGTTGATTCGAACAGACAACACAACTGTCATGTGGTACATCAACAAGCAGGGGGGAACTCATTCTTACCCTCTTTGCAGACAAGCAATGCTGTTATGGGAGACTGCTTTAAATCTGCACATCACTCTTCGAGCACAGTTTCTGCCAGGGGCACAAAATTCTTTAGCAGATGTTCTGAGCAGACAGATGGTGGATCCTCACAAATGGAAGTTGGACCCTCAGGTATTTCTTCAGTTGACCATGGCTTGGTGAACTCCAGACATAGATCTGTTCGCTTCTCCTCTGAATTTCCAACTGCCACTGTTTTGCACAAGGCTGTTTCATCCAAAAGCCTGGAAAATAGATGCACTATCCTTCAGTTGGAGTAACCTTCACGTGTATGCTTTTCCTCCTTTGCCTCTTCTTCCAAAGGTACTGTTGAAAGTCAGGAGGGACAAACCTTGCATGAGCCTTATAGCACCAGATTGGCCTCGTCAGCATTGGTACCCTCTGTTGAGGAGCTTAATTCATGGGACACCTTGGCCATTACCACAGATTCCTCACTTATTGTCTCAGGAAAACAATCATTTTCTCAATGTCAGGGTGCAATCCCTACACCTAACAGCCTGGCACATTCTGTTTTAAAGAAGGAGGGCCTTCAGCTCCCTCAGCAAGTTTTGGATGTTATTTTGGAAGCCAGGCGACCTAGTACTCGAAAGGTTTATGCTGATAAATGGAAGAGATTTTTTCTTTGGAGTTCAGCTGAAGGCTTTGATATCAAATTGCCTAATTTGAGTTGTACATTGCAATATTTGACTGTTTTATTGGACAAGGGTTTGTCCTTCTCTTCTGTAAAAGTGCATGCTGCAGCTATTTCTGCTCACTATGATTGTGACCCTCCTTTGTTTTCACATCCATTGGTTAAACAGTTTCTTAGAGGGGCAAAGAATATAAGACCCCCACGAAGAGCTCCTACTCCTGCCTGGGATCTTAATTTTGTTTTGGAAAAGCTGACTCTGCCTCCTTTTGAACCTGCAGCTACAGCTGAATTGAAGTTGTCTTGGAAGACTGCTTTTTTGTTGGCGGTTACTTCTGCTAGAAGGGTATCTGAATTACAGGCCCTCATGGCAGTGGAACCTTTTCTGATTTTTCACAAGGACAGAGTTTCCTTACGTACTAATCCTACTTTTATGCCTAAAGTGATTTCTAATGTGGCATTGAACCAATCTATCCATTTGCCTACTTTTTATGCTAACCCCCAAAATAAAGGGGAAAAAGTTTTGCATTCTTTGGATGTACATAGGCAGTTGAGGTATTATTTATTTATTTATTTATTTGCAGTTGGTTTACCAGGATAGTCCATTGGGCCAAATGAACCCATTTTGAATGGAGTCCTGGGGAGAAAAGCTCCAAATAAGGTTACAGTAGGATTTACATCCATATTACAATAATTACAGGAATTTTACAAATATAGTATACAATATGTGGTAGACAGAGTACTGTTCACATTAAAGTTAGAGCAAACACTTTTAGGAGGAACAACTGGTGGTAAACATTTTAGATGATACAGTCTAGAGAAGGTAAGCATTTCAATTTAGAAAAGTAAGAAACAATTGCAACAGAGCAGACAATGTAGTGAACAAAAATTGTTTTTTTTTTTTTTTCCAGTATGGATCATGAAGGATGTGAGCATGAGCATTCCCACTGGGAAAGTAGGTGAGAGTGAAGAGATTTTTTGAATGTAAGGTGGTTGAAAGTGGTGCGAATGTCAGGAGGTAGGGAGTTCCAGAGTCGTGCAAAGCTAAAGTTTAGGAGATTTTTACCAGGGGGACGCTTTGGCTTATATAATTCAATTAGATTTTGGTTGTTAGATAGATCTAAGTACCCTGCTGGGAAGGTGAAATTTAAATGCAGAAGAAAGAGATGGACAGAGGTCAGGTTTGAAAATGAGCTTATGAGCAAGAGTAAGTTGAGAATAGATAAGTTGGTTAGGAAGTTCAAGCCATTTTAATTTATGGAGTGAAGAGCAATGGTGGGTTGAAGATTTATGGCCGGTAGCGAATTTAGCAATTTTATTGTAACAGGAGGAAAGTTTTGTTTTAAGGGAAGATTGGATGTTGGTTAGGAGAGGGGCTCCGTATAGAAGAGAGGGGATGAGGAATGAGGTAGAGAGAGTGATTTTAGTGGAGGGTGTAAGGTAGCGATTTTGTCGGTATAGCATGCCTAGTTTTTGATGTGTTTTTTTATGTTGAGTTGAATGTGATAGTTGAATTTAAGGTGACTGTCTATTTGAACACCAAGTAATTTAGCATTGGACACCAGTTCCAGGGATGTGTTGTTGTGGCTGTTAATTAATAGAGAATTAGTACTGGTAGAGATATGTTTAGAGGGGGTAAATACCATTAGTTTGGTTTTAGAGGCATTAAGAACAAGGTGGTTATCTTTCATCCAAAGTTCAGTGGAAGAGAATGCATCTTATGTAAGCTTTTGTAGTACTGGGAAGGATGTAGCAGTGCAGATGATAGTTGAATCATCTGCGTATTGGATAACGCTGGAGAATGGAATAGAGTTGTGGAAGTCGTTAATGAATATATTAAATAGGAGAGGACCCAGTATGGAGCCCTGGGGAACTCCGGTTGGGGTATTTAGAAAAGAGGATGTGGCCTTTTTCCATTTTACTGCTTGATGTCTATTTGATAAGTAGCTAGAGAACCAGGACAGTGAGGAAGGAGATAAGTTGAGTTGAGAGAGTTTGGTTAGAAGGAGCTTGTGAGAGATAGTGTCAAAGGCCTTTGAAAGATCAAGTAAGAGGGTAGAGACAATATGACCTGAGTCCCGAGCTTTATTTACAGTTTCTATGAAGGAGAGGAGGGCTGACATAGTGCTGTGGCCGGGTCTAAAACCATGCTGAGTTGGAGTGAGCAGATTATTGCCTAAGAGGTAAGGTAGTAGCTGTAAATGGATACACTTTTCTAGGAGTTTAGAGATGGGGGATAGGATAGCTATGGGTGGAAGTTTGCAATATTGTTATTATTGCCACCTTTGTGTAAAGGTATGATGTAAGCCTTTTTCCAGATTTGGGGTACCATGCTTTCTTGGATAGAGCGGTTAATTAGTATACTGATGGGGTAGGCTATGGCCTCAGCAGAAATGCTGAGGAAGTAAGAAGGAATGTTGTCAGGGGCATTGGAGCATGGTTTTAGTTTTTGTAAAAGTTTTTTTATTGTGGATGTTGGAATTGGTTTTAGTGATAGAGGTGTGTGAAGAGGGGGTGACAGAGATGGAGAGGGAGTGGTAGTAGAGTTGGAGGAGTGGGGAGGAGGTGTGTGAAGAGGGGGTGACTGAGATGGAGAGGGAGTGGAGATGGAGGAGTAGGGAGGAGTGCTGGTGGGAGAAGTGGAGGATGGAGAGGTATTGGAGAATGAAGATGTTAGTTTGGAGATGGAATCTATGAAAAATGAGTTGAATTGTGTAGCTAAGTCCTTGTCAGAAGCATTGGGGTCAGGAGTGGGGTTGAGTAAGTTGCCAGGATTGATAAGGGTAGATATTCCTTTCCAGAACTTCTGAGGGTTTGTTTTATTATTGTTTTGAAGTTTGGAGAAATAGTTTTGTCGATCAGCAATAATGAGCTTTTTTACTTTATTTCTGAGTGTTTTGAATTCAAGATGGGAGAGGGGAGATTTATTTTTATGGTAAAGTGCCCAGACTTTATCTCTGTGTTTCATAGCTGCCAGAGTAGTTTTGGTTAGCCAAGGGGTAGTTTTTAGTTTTATTCTTTTGGAGCTTAGGGGAGCATGGTGATCTAGGATATTTAAAAGGTTGTGTTGAAGTGAGCTACTGCATCATCTAGGGTTAGAGTTTTTAGAATATCCCAGTTGATTCCTTTTAGAGAGTCATTGAAAGCTGTTGGTTTAAAGTTTTTTTGATTGCATATGGTAATATAGTTATGTGTTCTTAGTAAAGGTGTAGGGAGTCGGTATGCAAAGGTGGGCAGGTGATCACTGAGGGAGTCTGGAAGTGTACCACTGTCAGAGAAGTAATGAGGGTGAGAGACTAAGATCCAGTCTAGAATGCTACCTGAAGATAGAGTTTTGGAGGGGCGGGTTGTGGAATTAATTAGCTGTGAGAAGTTGTAAAGGTTTATGTTAAGTGGACTTGTGTTTGACTGAATGGAGGACCAGTTTATGTTAGTATCTCCTAGGATTATTATTTCGTTGTTAATATTTGTGGAGAGCCAGAAAAGTATATTTTCTAATGTGGTAATATTGTCTCCAGGGGGGATGTAGATGGAGACTATTACTATGTGTTTGTGTTTATTAAGTTGAAATTTTGTCAAGAGTATTTCTGCATTGTCGAATTTGGGAATAGGCTTGTTATAAGGGGTGACTGACAGGGAAGATGAATACAGAAGAGCAACACCACCACCTTTTTTGTGGGATCTGTCTTTTCGGATGATATAGTAGTTTGGTGGTGTTATTTCATGGTCTTTTATGTGAGACTTTAGCCATGTTTCAGATATAGATAAAATGTTGGGTTTGTTGTGTGAGAGCCAGGCATGGAGGCTTGGGATTTTGTTTACTATGCTTTGAGAGTTTAGGGAGGCAATAAGTATAGACTTGTCAATGTTGGAGGGGTTTGAGGGCCAGGGTTGGGATGTATGTCTCCTGATAATAGGGTAGTAATTAAATATAGAATAATATTGGTTAGGTGTTTGGATTGCTTAGAGTGTGGGTTGTACTTTAATGCATTGGTAAAGTCTGGGTTGAACTTTGATGCATTGGTAAGGTATGGATTATCTGCTGTTGTGGATGAGTGTTTATAGGGGTTAATGAGTTTAAAAGTAAAGAATAGTTGAATTTTTATAGGATAGAGATGGGGAAATATTATGATGTGAGGTTTTGATGGAAATGTGTTGAAGTCAGTAGTTATGTGGAAGGCTTGAGTATGGTTAGTATGTGTGGGTTGAGTGAGGTAGTAGATGTAGGATAGGTTGAGGAGTAATAATAGTTGTGGGGTGTAGGTTAAGGGTTTTGAGAACATAGTGTAGGAGGTTATTTAAAGTGAAAAGTGAGGGGATGTTAGTAGTTACTAAGCTGTAGGTTAGTAAGCTAGTTTTTATAGTAGGATTGGGGAGTAGGTAGGCCTTAGGCTCTGAATGTGGGGAGTATGTTGAGGAGTAGTGGATTAGATAGGTTAGGTAGAGGATGTGGGCTGGGCAGTGAAGATTGATTGCTTAGATTGGGTGTAGTAGTGGGTGGAGAGATGAATGTTTATGGGTGGGATAGGGGAGAGGAATTTGAGAGAGTTGTGAAATATAATTGGTTAGGAGTTCTAGTGGGTGTGGTTGGGTAGGTATAAATGTAGATGTAGTGGGGGCGGGTGGGAATAGGGGCAGGGTAGGGGAGGAGTGAGCCAGGGCTTAACGGAGCGGGAAGAGCCAAGGGAGGCAGAGCGAGAACCTATCAGTGGACTATTGTATGGAGAGGTAAGTACAAGGGCCAATGGGTTTAACAGGATAGTGTTACTTAAGATGTTAAAGAGAAAGGAAAAAAAGAAAGCAGGAAAGTTAGAAGATGTTTAAAGTAGGCTTTAAGGTAATAGATGTGAGAAGCAAGAGTGGTGGGGCTAGGGAGCCACCTAGTGGACAGATGCTAGGGTGTACCAGGGATTCTACCAAGGTAGTTCGCTAGGCTGAAACTTGTTGAGGAGGACAAGGGAATAGTTGAAAAAAGTAGTCTGGAGTAGGGGTTTGGCTGCTGAGCTGTCCTGGCAAGGGAGCATACAGAACCTAGCAGGGCTTTTAATACAGTATTACAGAAATGTAGCAGTGGTTGTACATACTTTCTTAATTCCTTCTGTGACAATGTAGGTCTTTTCATAAACAAGGGATATGGCAGTGGAACTTTCCTATATTATTTTGGGTCTAGGTATCCAGGCCAGGCGTAGTCACAAGGAGGTATTTCAGGGTAAAGGCTGGAGAATAGGAGAGAGAGATTGCACTTTAATAGGCAGTACAGAAGCACAATAGCTAACTTTAACAAGTAAATGTAAGGAAATAGCAATTAACATATGCAATACATCTTAAAGAGATAAGAAAAGGAAGCAATTTATACTTATACCACTTGGTTACACTTAGGTAAAGAAAAAAATAAAATGTGAACGCATTTATCCTTATTGTAGCATACACTGGGCAGGTACAGATCAACACTAGCTAATCATACAAAACATTAGGTTATGCAGTGTTTATTACAGTGAAAAATAAACAGTCAGTACTCTGAGAGGCAGTACAATATGTGATAGGTATCCTATCCAACAACCTTTTTGTTGTTGTGTATGTGATAAGCGCTAGTCGCTCAGCTGGACACAGTATATGGATTTGCCCCAAAAGATATACTAGGCTAGTACAACAGTTATGTACATAAACCAAAGGATATACTAGTTTAGCACGACAGTTATTTACAGGAACGCTTGGTTAGCACTTGTACCAGCACGCCAACAAGAACAAAGTATGTTCTTTGACTTTAAGTATCTGTTAGGCAGATTAAATGGTATCGTGTGTAAAAAAGCGCTGTTCACTCAGCAGGCCAAAATATATGGATTTGCGCAGAGGATATACTGGGCTAATGCGCCAGTAATCCACATCAACACTTAGCCAGCATTAGTACATGGGTTGGCGCCAAAACGTTAAGCTGTGCAGCACTTTGGTGCTGGTTTTGAGAAGATAGCGTTTCACTGCCGACAATTCGGCGTTAGTGCTAAGACCATTAAAACGCACACGATAGAGGCAATACAGGTGAGTGGTGAAATGGGATTTGTGAGCACCTTTCAATTTAGTAACGCTTAACCATTTTAAAGTACATTAATTACTGCTCTATGGTACATAGCGTTACCACACGGAATCTTAGGAGACAACGTCAGCGGACATGAAGAAATACATGCATTACTAACAGGAGTATATAAGCATTAGCGAGTGTCCGCTTGGCCACAATAAGGCTAATCTACCAAACCCATTCAGCGATGACACAGTATAAGTAATGTCGCTTTCTCTAGCGTCTAATAACTTATTAGCGAGTGTCCGCTTAGCAACAATAAGGCTAATCTATCAAAGCCATTCAGCGATGACACAGTATAAGTAATGTCGTTTCCTCTAACGTCTAATAACTTACTAGCGAGTGTCCGCTTGGCCACAATAAGGCTAATCTACCAAAACAATTCAGCGTTGACACAGTATAAGTAAATTCGCTTTCTCTAACATCTAATAACTTATTAGTTAGTATGATGAAACATTGTAACAGACAAAACAGGAGTATCCTAAAATCTCAATATGAACTTTCCATTATTTTAAAGCAGAATGTGATTCATTTCATAAACGGAGACAGTTCATTACCTTGCTATAGTTGCCGATGCAGCACGAGGATACTCAGCAGCCGAGGGGGCAGAGGTACATTAAGATGGCGTCATGGGACAGGGAGGATTTAAAACCTCTGGGAGGGAGTAAGGTAGACGGGGGGAGGGGCTGGGATGGTGTAGTCAGGTACAGACCAGGTACATTAAGATGGCGTCATGGGACAGGGAGGATTTATAACCTCTGGGAGGGAGTAAGGTAGACGGGAGGAGGAACTGGGATGGTGTAGTCAGGTACAGACCAGGAGATCAAAAGTCAGCATGGACTGTGTAAGTGAGTGGATAGAGGAAGTATAGGAGAGGTAAGTTAGGTCAGAGTAGTAGAAGCTGAGGTATAGCACCTATTGATAGAGTCAAACAGATAGGGAAGTAGGGAGGGTAAAAGAAGAGAGAGTAAGCACGAAGGTAGTAGCAGGAATAAGAGCCAAGGGAGGCAGAGCGAGAACCTATCAGTGGACTATTGTATGGAGAGGTAAGTACAAGGGCCAATGGGTTTAACAGGATAGTGTTACTTAAGATGTTAAAGAGAAAGGAAAAAAAAAAAGAAAGCAGGAAAGTTAGAAGATGTTTAAAGTAGGCTTTAAGGTAATAGATGTGAGAAGCAAGAGTGGTGGGGCTAGGGAGCCACCTAGTGGACAGATGCTAGGGTGTACCAGGGATTCTACCAAGGTAGTTCGCTAGGCTGAAACTTGTTGAGGAGGACAATGGAATAGTTGAAAAAAGTAGTCTGGAGTAGGGGTTTGGCTGCTGAGCTGTCCTGGCAAGGGAGCATACAGAACCTAGCAGGGCTTTTAATACAGTATTATAGAAATGTAGCAGTGGTTGTACATACTTTCTTAATTCCTTCTGTGACAATGTAGGTCTTTTCATAAACAAGGGATATGGCAGTGGAACTTTCCTATATTATTTTGGGTCTAGGTATCCAGGCCAGGCGTAGTCACAAGGAGGTATTTCAGGGTAAAGGTTTCTTAATTCCTTCTGTGACAATGTAGGTCTTTTCATAAACAAGGGATATGGCAGTGGAACTTTCCTATATTATTTTGGGTCTAGGTATCCAGGCCAGGCGTAGTCACAAGGAGGTATTTCAGGGTAAAGGTTTCTTAATTCCTTCTGTGACAATGTAGGTCTTTTCATAAACAAGGGATATGGCAGTGGAACTTTCCTATATTATTTTGGGTCTAGGTATCCAGGCCAGGCGTAGTCACAAGGAGGTATTTCAGGGTAAAGGTTTCTTAATTCCTTCTGTGACAATGTGGGTCTTTTCATAAACAAGGGATATGGCAGTGGAACTTTCCTATATTATTTTGGGTCTAGGTATCCAGGCCAGGCGTAGTCACAAGGAGGTATTTCAGGGTAAAGGCTTGCTATAGTTGCCGATGCAGCACGAGGATACTCAGCAGCCGAGGGGGCAGAGGTACATTATTATTTGAGCAGAACCAAGGAGTTCAGAAGATCTCAACAATTATTTGATGTTCTTCATCTCACATTGCTGCAGTCCTTACACTTGGGTAGTCCGCTGCCCTCAGTCGGCCCGAATATCAAAGTATTAGGCTGACGTCGGTCAAGGCGCTTAAGACTCACATCAGGACGTCAGGATACAAATGCGCATGACCGACGTCATATCCTCAGTCTTTTTTGCCGCATGGTCCGATGCAGAAGCAGCGTTGCAAGTGCCGTTCGGCGTTCTGAAATTTTTCGAATTCGGAGTTTCAGACGGAGTCAAAGTTGGCTAAGTACCCCGTTGGGGAATATTTTAGTTTTTTCTTGCCTCAATGGTTTACCGGATGTCAGAAAAAGTGAATAACTGTATTTCTTGTGGGAAACAAAAGCATAGAGATTATCATACTTTGTGTATTCCTTGTTTGGGGCCTGAGCACGACGTTGTTGGGTGTCGCTTTTGTGCTAGGTTCAATAAGCGCACTATTAAGCGAAGGTTAGATTGTGCCAGGTTGGTCTTTGGGAAGCGGTGCAATTATAAGATGCCGTCGGATGCTCCGACGCCCGCTTCTTCGAAGAAGCGCAAAGACAAGGCAGCTAAGCCCAGGCAAGAAGAGTCGTCCGTACCGGATGCCGGTTCTTTAGAGGCGTCAGTGGAACCGGTGGTTCCGCCGGAGGCTTCTCAGGAGTCCCAGGGGGAGACTTTGTTATTGCAGGATGTGGCCTCTCAGGAGGCAGGTCAGGCTGAAGGGGCTACTCAGGTTACTGTACTCCCCTCCCTTCCTAGGGTGGTTAGGCCCTCTCCTTCTGTTTCTAAGGCTTCTCCCAGGGGCAGGCCAGGTTTAACTTCTGTTGGGGTCACTCCTGGTTCTTCAGGATCTGTGCCCAAGAAGCACATGCTTAAAATGGCAGAAGATTTAATTACTTTGATTAGAGGTTCTTTGCCCCCTCCAGATAAGAGGCCTAGGGTGGAACCAGAGTTGGGGAGTTTTGAGCAGGCTTCAGATGTTTCAGAGTCTTCAGCTGAAGACTTGCAGGAGTACTCTCCTTATTCTGATTCTGATGCAGATGATTACACTCCTTCTGCTTCTCCTCCAGAGGATTTTTCTTTTTCAGAGACTCTTCATTCCATGAGGGAACATTTTAAGTGGGAAGGTCAGGACTTCTCTGATTCCAGGAAAAGGCTTAGGGAATTTTTGCTTTTACCCCAGCATAGGCCTTTGGCTATACCTCCTGTTCTGGATGTTGTGGAAGATGTGTTTGCGGAGGCTTCACTTAATCCTGATTCTTTGCCTCCTGCTCCTGTTAAACCGGATAGGTATTATAGGGTGCCTGAGGCTCATAAATATCTTTATAAGAGTCCTAGGGCGGACCCAGAAACTGTTAGTCAGGGACCTAAGGGTGTCAAGGCCTCTGTTGTAAAAATCCGGTTCCTCCAGATAAAGAGGCCAGAGCTTTGGATAGATGGGGAAAGAAAGTCTATACTTCTTCCACCTTAGCTATGAGGGCTTTGAATTGCCAGTTTCACATGTTGAAATATCAAAACTATCTTCTTTCTCAACTGAAGTCTAAGGTAGATGCTCTGGCGGAAGGCATTGAGTGTAAGGAACTACAGGATTTGGTACATGTCTCTGAACAGGTGGGTAAGCATTCTTTACAATGTGGTTTTGATGCTATACAGGCCTCGTCTAGGGTGGCTGCCACTGGGTCAGTTCTTCGCAGGCACGCCTGGTTGAGGGATCAGAATTTGTCTGAACATGTTAAGACAAGGATTTTGGATGCTCCTTTACAGTCTGATGTGTTGTTTGGTTCACCTGTGGAGTCAGTCTTGAAGAAAATGGAGGACAAGGCTAAGTCTATGCAGACTGTTAAAGATTTTTTGCAAGTCCAGCCTCCGAAGTTTAGTAGGAATTGGCCTGCTAAGGGGTGGACGTACCCTTCTTATGATTCACAGTCTAGGGGTAGATCTAGACGTGGTAGGGGCAGAGCTCCTTCAGACCTAGAACAGGGAGTTCTCCTGCACAATCTTCAGGTGAGGGCAGGGGCCAGTCCTTTCGTAAACAGGCCCAATGACCTACCCTTTCAGCTGCCAGATCCTTCTTGTCTGGCAGCACCTTTGGGAGGAAGGTTGGCACTCTTCAAGGAAAATTGGAGTTTGATTACCCAAGACAGATGGGTATTGGATATCATACACCGAGGTTACAGGTTTTATTTCCATACCTTGCCTCCTTTCAAAGGCATGCCGGACGTTCCTCCTCAGCAAAGACTAGAGGCTCACAAACAAATTTCTCTGCTGCTCCAAATAGGGGCCATACAACCGGTCCCTCTGCCAGAAGTGGGCCTAGGATTTTATTCTCGCCTGTTCCTAGTACCAAAGAAGGGGAACACGTGGAGACCAATTTTGGATTTATCCATCCTCAACACTTATCTGGACATTCCCAAGTTCAAAATGTTGACGTTACAACAGCTTTTACCTCTGCTGGGCAAAGATCACTGGATGGTGACTCTGGATCTCAAGGAGGCTTATCTTCATGTTCCTGTCAGGCTAAGTTGCAGGAAGTATCTACGTTTTCGGGCCGGGACTTCTCATTATCAGTTCTCTGCATTGCCCTTTGGCTTATCTACTGCGCCCAGAGTGTTCATGAAGGTTCTGGCTCCAGTGATAGCTTTCTTCAGGCTAAGAGGAATACAGATCTATCCTTATTTGGACGATTGCCTGATTCTGGCCCAAGGAAAGGACGAACTTCTTCATCATTTACAATATGTGATAGCAGTGCTAAGATGCCTGGGGTATTCTGTGAACGAAATAAAGTCCAGTCTAGTACCCTCTCAGGACATGTGCTTTCTGGGTGTGAGACTGAATACAGCATCCCAGATGGCCTTTTTGACCCCGGACAAACAAAAGAATCTTTCTCTTTACTTCCATCAATTGTCTCATCAGTCCAGGCTGACTGCAAGGACAGTCCTTCAAGCCTTGGGGTTCATGGCATCTTGTATTCTGGTGCTTCCCAATGCCAAACTGCATATGAGGAAGCTACAATGGTATCTCAAAATGTATGGACACAGCACTGCCAAGATATGGACACTGTCATTCAGATAATACCTTGCATTCAAAAGGAATTTTTGTGGTGGGCTCAGGAATGTCACCTAAACAAGGGACTCTCTGTGACCCGGCCAGAGGCGAGTCAGATTCTAACGACAGATGCCTCAGACAAAGCTTGGGGAGCTCATCTAAATGGAAAGTGGATACAAGACACGTGGCCTGCCAGACTTCTACATCTACATATCAACTTGAAGGAGATGTTAGCAGTCCAATTTGCATTAATAGCTTTCAAGGATTTACTTCTTCCAGGGCAGGTGTTGATTCTAACAGACAACACAACTGTCATGTGGTACATCAACAAGCAAGGGGGAACACATTCTTATCCTCTGTGCAGACAAGCAATGATTTTGTGGGAGACTGCTCTCAGTTTACAGCTAAATCTTCAGGCAAGGTTTCTGCCAGGAGAACAGAACTCCTTAGCAGATGTGTTGAGCAGACAAATTATGGATCCCCACGAGTGGAAATTGGATCCTCATGTATTTCAGAAATTGACAGTGTCATGGGGAACTCCAGACATAGATCTGTTCGCTTCTCCACTAAACTACCAGCTGCCAAAGTTTTGCACAAAAAGGTTTCATCCCACAGCTTGGAAAGTGGATGCTCTTTCATTCAATTGGAGCAATCTTCATGTGTATGCCTTTCCACCTCTGCCTCTCCTCCCAAAGGTACTTCTGAAGGTCAGACAGGACAAGCCAAAGATGATTTTAATAGCTCCAGATTGGTCTCGACAGCACTGGTACCCACTACTGAGAAGTCTGGTACGGGAGCCTCCATGGCCTTTACCTTCGATTCCACACCTACTGTCTCAGGAGAACAGTCATTTACTCAATGTCAAACTTCACTCTCTTCACCTGACGGCCTGGCATATTCTATTTTAAACCCTGGAGGGTCTCAGCTTCCACAGCAAGTTTTGAATGTTATTTTGGAGGCCAGAAGGCCTAGTACAAGGAAAGTGTACGCAGATAAATGGAAGAGATTTTTATTTTGGAGTGCAGCAAAAGCATTTGATGTTTCTAAGCCTAATTTAAGCGTGGCTCTTCAATATCTTACTGAGTTACTGGACAAAGGTTTGTCCTTCTCTTCTATTAAGATTCATGCTGCAGCAATTTCTGCTCACTATGACTGTGACCCACCATTGTTTTCTCATCCTTTGTTTAAGCAATTCCTTAGAGGGCAAAGAATATAAGACCCCACGAGAGCTCCTACTCCTGCTTGGGATCTCAATTTTGTGTTGGAGAAACTCACTCTACAACCTTTTGAGCCTGCAGCTACTGCTGAGTTGAAATATTTATCATGGAAGACTGCTTTGTTGTTAGCCATTACCTCTGCGAGAAGGGTTTCTGAATTACAGGCCCTTATGGCAGTTGAGCCTTTCTTAATTTTCCATAAGGATAGGGTATCTTTGCGTACTAATCCTTCCTTTATGCCTAAAGTGGTTTCTAGTGTGGCTTTAAACCAAACTATTCATTTGCCTACTTTTATGCAAACCCCAAGATAAAGGGAAAAGATTTTGCACACTTTGGATATACACAGGCAGTTGCGATATTATTTGAGCAGAACTAAAGGGTTCAGGCAGTCTCAGCAGTTATTTGTTTCTTTTGCTTTGAGTTCTCAGGGCAAGCCTGTGTCAAAACAAACTATTTCTAAGTGGATTGGGTTTTGCATTGCTTTCTGTTATTCCCATCATGGTAAGGAGATTCCAGCTGGGATTAGGCCTCATTCCACTAGGGCTACTGCCACTTCTACAGCTTTTTTAAGGGGGGTGGCGACTAAAGATATTTTGGAGGCAGCTACTTGGAGTTCAGTGCATACTTTCTCTAAGCATTACCACCTTCCACTTTACTCTAAATCGAGGGCTGGTTTTGCCACTGCAATTTTACAGGGCATTTTGGCAGCTCCTACTGCTTTATAGGTTTGCCATCCTCCCTTATCTCTGCTTTGGGATTCTACCCAAGTGTAAGGACTGCAGCAATGTGAGATGAAGAACATAGTACAGTTTTGTACCTACCATAAATGTAGATGTTCGAAGATCCACATTGCTGCAGTCCAATTTACCCTCCCTCCTTCCCCTCTGTTGTTAGAGGCGGTTGTGTGGTTTGGGTTGTACATATTGTGAATATTGTATATATTGTGCATATGGTTAGTACAAGGGTGGTTGGTTGTTTTTTGCTGTCTTTTGGTTTTGACCTTTCTGTTTAGGGTCTTCTGACATCTGGGGCAAGAAAAGACTGAGGATATGACGTCGGTCATGCGCATTTGTATCCTGACGTCCTGATGTCAGTCTTAAGCGCCTTGACCGACGTCAGCCTAATACTTTGATATTCGGGCCGACCGAGGACAGCGGACTACCCAAGTGTAAGGACTGCAGCAATGTGGATCTTCGAACATCTACATTTATGGTAGGTACAAAACTGTACTTTTCTTTTGCTTTGACTTCACAAGGGAAAGCTGTCTCGAAACAAACTATTTCCAAGTGGATTGGCCATTGTATTGCTTTTTGTTACTCTCATCATGGAAAGGATGTTCCAGTTGGGATCAGGCCTCATTCTACTAGGGCTACGGCCACCTCTACTGCTTTTTTGAGAGGGGTAGCTACTAAAGACATTCTAGAGGTAGCTACTTGGAGTTCTGTACATACCTTTACAAAGCATGATCATTTACCTCTTTATTCTAGGTCTAGGGCTGGGTTTGCCACTGCAATCTTACAGGGCATGTTAGCAGCTCCTAATGCTATTTAGTTGGCCAGCCTCCCTTTTTTCCGTTGCTCTGGGATTCTACCCATATGTAAGGACTGCAGCAATGGGAGACGAAGAACATAGTACAGTTTTGTACCTACCATAAATGTAGATGTTCGAGGATCTCCATTGCTGCAGTCCAATTTTCCCTCCCTCCTTCCCCCTTTTTTAGGTTGGGTTTTGGGTGGTGTTTTTTGCATTCTGGCGTCTGAGGCAAGAAAGACTAAGGATATGGCATCGGTCATGTGCATTTGTACTGGCACGTACTGACGTCAGTCTCGGGCGCCGATGACCGACGCCGGTTCTAGCCCTTTGGTATTCGGGCCGATTGTGGACAGCGGACTACCCATATGTAAGGACTGCAGCAATGGAGATCCTCGAACATCTACATTTATGGTAGGTACAAAACTGTACTTTTCCGTGAGACCCCTTTGAAGGATATCTGTGTCCGATGTACTTTCCACTATGGTGCCCAGTTTGCAGTCATCTGCAAACATTGTCAGCCATAGTCCTCCTATGTGTGCCTGTACTTCTGAGAAGTAGATGCCGAACAACAGGAGGCCAAGGACTGAGCCCTGTGGGACACCACTTGTGACCGGCTTGGAGTCTGACATGGTGCCAGCAACTCTAACCCTGTGGGTTCTGTCCTTTAGCCAGCTTGCAACCCATCTTGTGACATATGGGTTTACATTTAAGCTGGTAAGTTTCTCTATAATACCCGAGTGGGGTATTGTGTCGAAAGCTTTTGCAAGGTCAAAGTAGGCTGTATGGACTGCCTTTCCCTCATCAATGGCCTTGGTGACTGTTTCGAAGAAGTCGACCAAGTTCAAAAGGCATGATCTGCCCTTGACAAAGCCAAACTGGGTCGGGTCCAATGTCTGCAAGTCCCCTATGTCTTTGTTTATGAGTTCCATTATGATCCTCTCCATAGCTTTGCAGACCAGGCTTGTTAAGCTTATGGGGCGGTAATTTCCAGGGTCCGTAGAGGTACCGCCTTTGTGGAGTGGGACCACAGTTGCCGTACACCACTCCTTGGGCACGTATCCTGTGGTAAGGCTAAGATTAAACAGCTGCCTTATATACAGGTTTAGTTTCTCGTTGAGTTCGTGTAGCACACAGCCGGGGACACCATCCGGTCCCATTGATGCTGTGTTTTTAGCTTTAGAGAGAGCAGCTTTCACCTCCGCATTAGAGATGTCTGGGAGGCTACACTCCGCTGGGATAGTTATCTCTCCTTTTGGGGGGGAGAGGGGGGGGTGAAGTTTGCACTGAACCTGTCTGCCAGTATGTTGGCAATGTCTGTGGGTTCAGTGATTTTTTGTATCATTTTGGACTAATTCTGAGCATATCTGGGAGTTTCCACCCAGGTTTCTAACATAGCTGAAGAAGGCCTTATGATTGTCTTTTGAATCTATTGCAATTTTTCTCTCAAATTTGGCCTTGGATGATTTTGAGTGCTCGTATTTTTTTACTAATAATGATCAAGGGTGTCTTCTCTTTTATGGATTTTGCTCTATCATGTAACAGCTTTCTCCTCTTATTGTAAAGTTTGTTTATGGCTGGGGTCCACCAGACTGGACGTTTGCCCTTGGTGGAAAAAGTCTTGGTTTTATTAGGGATTGCCTGATCCATGCAGTCCTGGAGGTGTTCGTAGAAGGCATTTGTCAGGGCTTCCACAGCTTGGGTTGTGGTTTCCACTGGCTCGGGGGCCTTGAAGGATACCACACCAGTCTTGAGTAGTGTGAATTTTGCTTTAGAGAAGTTCTTCACTGTGGTCTTTTTTGTTTGGGGTGGGGGCGGGATGTGGATTTCCAGTGAGATAAGTTTGTGATCTGACCTCACCAATGAGGGCTATACTTCCAGTGTGGAGCATTTTGTCCCCATGTTTGTGATGATGAGATCTAGTATATTTTCCTCCTCTTGTGGGAACGATGACTAGTTGTTCCATGGCATTTGAATTTATGAACTCCAGGAACCTTTGGGCTAGAAAGTTGGGGCTTGAGTAATGTTCCCAGTCTATATTCGGGTAGTTGAAGTCACCCAATATAATGGTGTTTGGAGATACATTTATACCCTCCAGTGTCTTCAGGAAGGCTGTGTGGGGTTCCTGAGTTTGAGAGGGTGGCCTGTAGCATGCCACAAACTGTAGAGCAGTTTTGCCTATGGTTAATTGCACCTGGATGATTTCCGATGCTTCGTGCGTTGCCACCAACCTGGAGGTGTGGGTATCCTTGATGAATATGGATACACCCCCTCCTTTTGTGGTGTGGTCCGGGTTTTGGGGCCGGAACGCATGATATGAGGTAAAACCTGATAGTGCCGGGGTGCTGTCAGGAGCCTTGAACCAGGTTTCAGTCACAGCACAGACATCAATGTTCTCCATACTGAGAAGGGCCTCAAGAGCGTGCATTTTGAGATTTAGACTTCTGGCATTGAGCAGCATTACCCTTAGTTTCTTCCCATTTTTGTTTTCTAGGGTGGTAGGTTTAGAATTTGAGCCTTGCCTAAAAAAGGCACTATGGGGGTGGCAAGAGCCTTAGCCAATATCCGGAATCCCAGGGGTGACAGGTGCAAGCTGTCCCTTGCGAAGCAGCATGGCTTGTCAAGCATGTCATATATATATCTGTTGCAGTATGTTATGTCAAAGGAATATAATTTTTTTGTAGTATCAGTTTTATCTGTTTATCTTTAAGCAGTCTGAGTGAGCGACACACTTTTTTCACCTTTGTGTGTTATTTTTAATTCGCCTCTGTTTTTTTTTTTTTTTTAATGATTAAATATGCTACAGTGTGTCACTGTTTTCTGAAAAATGAGTTAGGGTTGCAGCATTTACGCCCTATAGTGGGACACTTAATGGTACCTGGATGGATAATATAAAAAACACAAACTCCGAAGTCCTATTAGAAAATAGAATGAAAACGCTAATATTACAGTTTAAGTTGTTGAGTTGGATTTGTTGGAATCTCTGTGGCCTTGTGTGCGTTTTCTTAGTTTGTCTTCTGTTTTGGTTTGGTTGCACTATATAAAATCACTGCTATAGATCATCCTAGTTAAGTAGAAGTGTCACAGATGAACAGTTGGGGGGTCAACATTCATCAAATGCTTTGTATATATATATATATATATATATATATATATATATATTATTAACCTGTAGTCAGGTAAACATCCTAAGCAGTGAAAGACTGAAAAATGCAGTTGTCATTTATTTGTGCTCTTATTTATGCATTATTGTGCACATAACTGTAGTCTTGAGTATGTCTTATTATGATGCAAGGAGTTTTAATTTTCTTACCCTGTTGTTGAGCGTCTTGTCATCTCACATACATTTCCGAATGCTGCTAGCTTCTTTTCTTCTTTACTGTACACTGCTGTGAGGTTGGGAGCACGCATCTGGGGCATGAGAGATCAGATCATGGATCAGGATGTGTTGTTTTTGCTCTGATTACAATCTTGGGATCACCAGTTTTTTTGGAATCCACTCTCATATATCTGTTTTGCATACCTTCCAGCACAAGTATTTTCTATTATTCTAAGAACTCATTGTTGCTAAATAATGGCAGTGTAGCCCAAGTCATTTAGAGAGAAAGAGATGATTTTCAAGCAACATTTATGCTTTTTCAATTTGTGTGTGTTTGTGTGTGTGTGTGTAGGTATACATAAAATATGTCTGTGCTGGTGATTGGACAATGATTGACAATTGAATTACTTTCAGCACATATCTGGGGGCTTCATCTTTTGCATAAGAACCTTGAACAGTTCATTGTTACTGAGACGAGACAAGGTGATATTTTCAGATATAGTGCATGCTTTTTATACTCACCATAGGAAGTTACTAGGCTAATGGCCATGGGGCCCTTACAAGCCTAGCCAAGTTCTTGACCTTATTTCCACCATCAGCACCTATTGCCGCTGTTCAAGAGGGACATAGATGGAGCCCCCAGTGGGGAATTTACGGTCACCCATCCAACCATCCAGATTGCGTTTGAAGAAGGCCAAAGAGGTACTCTGACATGAAGTGGGAGTCTGTTCCAAAGGCGTGATAACTTTTGGGAGACAAATCTGTTCCGCCAGTATGTATTATTAATGTCACATACCGGGTTATGTTTTTAGAGCAAGTAACCTGTGTACTGTCGGACTTAGATATGCAGCATTTCCAATAAAGCAGGGTCAGAGATTGTCTTGTATGGAGGGCAGAGATCACCTCTGAGTAGTCTGCATGAAACAGAATAATAGAGTGACAATAATTTCAGATGGTCCCCATAGGACAGATGATAAAGACCTTGAATTTTCCTTGTGAGGAACCTTTGTGGTTTCTCCAATTGCTTCAGGTGCCTGGAAAGGTACGTACTAAATGGGGCATTGTACTCAATTATTGGCCTGATGAGGGAAGGAGGAGGTTATAACTTTTTTTCTGGAGGCAATGCCCTTATTATGAGATGGCCAATATAGAATGCCCTTCTTATAACTGTGGAGACATGGAGGTCAAAGGTAAGGTTGCTGTCAACCTGTGCACCCAGGTCTCTCACCACTGAATGCATGCTTAAGGTATTGCTATCAATGGGGTAGTTAGCAGGAATATTTCTTTTTCCAAAAGGAATGATAGTACATTTTTTGCATTGCATTTATGGCCTTGACTTTGGAGCCAATCATGTGTTTGTGTAAGACCTTGTAGGATATTGACATCATTTGGAGATTCTATAACTGCTCCCAGTTTGCAGCCATCAGCAAACTTTGTCAGCCACAGACCTTTAGTTTTTGCTTGTACTTTGGAGAAATAGATTCCAAACAGTAGAGGTCCCAGAGGCGATCCCTGTGGAACACCACTGGTTACAGGTCTGCTGTTGGAGGTGAATTCCCCTAGTTTGACTGTATGAGTTGGAAATGCAAAGCTAGTTAACCAAAGGCTTTGTCTGCCTTGCCAATAATCAACCACTCTCAAACTCTACAAAACTTTTCAAGGAGGGCAAGGTCCATAAGTCCTAGAGCATGTTTTATGGTAGTCATTAGTTTGTCTAAGATATGTTTGAAGGTAGATAAGGAAATAACACTGCTTGATGTGTAAAGGGAGTCTGTGCCAGAGCACGGGGAGGTGCTGAGTAATGAACTTACATCTCCATTTAGTTTGTTCAGTACCTGATGTAAATTGAGATTGCTTGTTCTAGTGTTGGCTAGATTCCTTGCTATATCATGAACGTGGATAACTTAGACACTAGGGCCCCAAGGACAGTGAAATCAAGGCCATGATCTCTCCTCAAGATGCTATATTACATGAAGTACAGGAACAGAGATTTCATCCTTTCCTGATTACAAAGATTTTTTGAGGCCCGAATTCCTTTTTGTTAGGAATCTGTGTTTTTTCAAGTTTTTTGATGTGTCTGTACATGACAAAGGGTGTACTGCACTCTACAGTGGGTCTAACCACATCAGAGTACAGCGGAACTATAATATCCATAGTTTTATATGAGATGCCCTTTGTGATTAACTGTGAGTTACAGAAGGATGTCCTGACTGCAGTTGCAATTGTAGGAGACTGAAACACTGACCCAAGTGTCTGATCATAGACTCATTGGAGACTGGGGTGTCATTAATGCAATGTATAGTAGGATTTTGCTGTTTTCTGAAGGAGATGGTACTGCATTTCTTAGCATTTAGTTTGAGTCCTTTTTTGGTGCACAATGAATAAACACTTTAGTTCTGTTTGAAGGGCATTAGTATCATCAGTTGATTTAATAACTACACCCAGTTTGCAATCATCACTGAACTTAGTCGGACATTAATCCTTGTTTTACATGTTTAAATCATAGAAATAAAAGCCAAAAAGGAGGGTCTAGTACTGAATTCTGGGGAACACCACGGATCAGATTTTTAATGAGGAGGCATCACTGAGCCATTCAACATGCATTCTGTTGACCCAGTTTTCAATCCTGTTTACCAAATAGGGATCACTTTTTAAGGCCATCTGTCATAGTCACACAGATGGTAGCTGACAGCACCATAAACAAATCTGTCTCTGGCTTTGAGGGAGGGCCTCTGGGCCAATAGCCTAGTATCATTCTATGAACCTATGTTTCTACACACACAGACATGGGTCTACCTAGCCACATAAAGTACATAAACAGTTTCAGATCATATTGGTGTGGCATCATGAGATCTAGTTAAATTGTCATTTTACATACCGCTGCTTCTCTGGAGAATAAGCAGATCATTTCATGCATTACAATAAATTATAATCAGACGTCCAGTTATAACCAGTTTGTTAGTTTTCATAAGGGAGACCAATAATTCACTGCCAAACCTTTGCTCTTGAGAAGTTTCTTTGTTTTTATTTCTTGAGTACATTATACATTGGTTATATTCGGAGACCTGTTTATAATCCCATATATTATGACCATTGTTTTTTAGATCTGTCTTGATCACACTTCGGAAGTGACAGCCAAAAATGGTTATCTTGTAGGAGGGCAGTGAGCATGTGAAAGTAATAGGATTCAGGCGCCTAGTCAGCAAGATGTTTCCCTGTGGTATATTTGCTTGGGGACACATGGATGAAGTGACAGTCGGCTGCACAGAAATATGGCTGCTGTGAGTGGGCAAGGAGGAGCACACACTGCCATGTCCATGGCTTTAATAACCAAGTGCATGGAGACAGAAGAAATAACTATTGCTGCGCTTAGTGTATAGTACATGCTTATGTAACTGCAACATATAGGTGTCCCTACAGCATGCAGGAAATCCTGCATGTTACTGTAGCCATAATAATGTTCCAATATGCATTTTAGGTAATATTCCCTGGGCACTGTGAAGGGGGTAGTGGTCTACACACACACACGCACACACATATATACCAATTATAAAGGCTCTGCCCATTGTGTACTACATTTTAACTGCCACTGACATGCCCATTGGGCAGCCTGTTACTGATGCCTACCATACTGCCTGCTGTCTTATGTTACCTTAGGGGCCATGGACATTACTTTCCACCTGTGCATTTGGTTACTGAAGTTGTGGGCATGGCACCACATTTGTCTCTTTGCCCAAAGGGAATTTGTAAAACAGCCATATTTCTCTGCCACTTAATTTCACTTCAGCCATGTGTAAGCCCTAACAGTCCTTCTTGTGATAACTGACATGCATGCTCACATGTGAGAGCCCTGCTATGACCTCCCATCTGGTAGATGTGCATATTTACATGCAAACCATCCTCAGAATGCAGTGACCCCTTAGAAGGTTACTGATGAAGCAGCTTGATAGGAGCTGAGCATGTGTCGCTGGTTGACTCACTACATATCTTTCTGCAATCTGTAGCAAGATCAGACAATGCTGCATAGAAGATTTCCAATTTTCCCCAAGATGTGACAGATGTATATCAATGCCACTCATTTCCCTGGGGCTCCTCCAGGCCATGGCTATCTGTTTGAGCAGTTGATCACAGTTGTAGAATCAAAAAACAAAACAAGGCAAATGACTCGTATGGCCATTTATACCTTACCAGTACTTGCCCTTACACCATGCCTCCTTTCTCAAAGAGCATTAGGCCAGTCGAAGTTCTGGGTAAAATTGTGAACATTCAGCCAATTCTTTAACTCTTTTTGAAAGAAAGATACAGTTTTACATTACTTAATTGAGAGTGGAAGTTTATTTCAGAGAAGGAATAGTCACTGCTTGAGGAATATGTCTGTCCATCATTTGTTTAGTTGCCAAAACAGGTTCATATCTCTGGTCCTGCTGATGTTTGATGGATGGTTTGATTTGTGGATATATAAGAGGTCTTTGACATTGAGATCCAAAATAGCTTGAAAACCAAGGCATGCATCACCCTTATCTACAGAACACTAAAGACAGGGACAGAGTCTCCAGTCTCTCCTAATAGCTCAATTTTTTTTAGCCCTACAATCTTTTTTGTTGTTAAGAACCTTCTGTGGTCTTTCCAACTGCTTAATTATGTCTACTAATGTACATACCAAAGTAGGCATTGCATTCTATGATGGGTTTAATCACTGTAGAATATAGAGGGGTAAGGGCTTCTTTGGATCTTGAGGAGGTACCGTTTATAATTAACTGTGGCAGATAAATTGAATGCCCTTGCGACTGTTGTGACACGATGATGAAAAGACAGGGCATTGTCTATGTTTAAAAAACAAAAAACTCAAAGGTATATCCAGGCAACACAGAATGCACTCCAACACAGGTGTTTAGCGCTTTCATTCACTAAATTTAATTTGTGAACTTCTTCAGAAAAAGACACACCCACCCAAGTTCCCTTAAATGCTTAAAAAAAGGAAATTACATCACAATAAATTATTTTGTGGAATCAAATTTCTATCAATAAAAATGTATCACACATTATTACTATGTATTGTAAAACATTTTCATCATAAAAACGTTATTAATATAAATATATTCATTTTTGTATATCAAAATATATATTAAAATATTTAACTAAAATATGTTTTCTTGTTTACCTATTGGACAAAAAACATTTCAAATTAATAGATTCATTTAATCCAGGTAACCTATCTGCAGCTAAACAAAGCTGCCATAATGTTTCTTTACATTCCAAAATGTTGTTCCAATCCCCTCCAAATGGCACTTTGTTTACTTTTTCTATTACTGAAAATTCAAATTTTTTAAAATTTGGACAACCAACTGCATGTTTAGCCAAATAATTTAACATATTGTTGTTCTTAATGGCTAAATGGTGCTTGTATATTCTCCACTTCAAACTTCTCTTTGTTTTCCCTGTGTAGTAATGATCACATGATACACATCATGCAATATATACCACATATTCTGAATTACAGTTAAATATCCTTTAGGCCATATTGTGTAATTTAAGCAATTTATAGACACAAAGGAACTATTGCTGATGAATCTGCATTGTTTGCAGTTCTGACATGCAAAAGTTCCTTTTTTGGTACTTACAGTTCTAGTACTAACATGATTTGTATTGTCTATTCCTAACATAGACTTTATATTGACCACCCTTTTATAGGTAAACCTTGGTACTTATCCTATTTTCATAACTAGTTCTTTATTTCCAAGTAAAACTTTCCAATTGTTTTGAATGATGTCCCTTATATACCCCATTTCATTTACTATGGGTAGTGGAAATGAAATGTTATAGTTGGTATTTGTCTCCTTTTCCACTAAAACTGGACTTATACAAACATCTTTTGCCATAAGAATAGGTTTAGCTATTCCTTGTCTTAAGGTTATAACTTCCCGCTCTATGTTCTTTAACCAGTCTACCCCATACCCCCTATGTAAAAATAGGGATCTGAGGAATGTGATTTCATCTGAAAAGATTTTCTCATCAGTAGTCAACCTGCTTAAACGAATGATCTGACCTTTTACCACTCCTTTCTTCATGTTGGGTGGGTGCAAACTTTCTTTGTGTAAATATTGATTCGCAAAAAATTCTTTTCTAAATATTCTACTTTGGAATATATTATTTTCCTTGTCTAAACTAAGTTCTACGTCTAAATATGAAATAGTCTCGCCAAACCCACTGATCTTAAATTCAAGGAAATTGGTGGTGTTATTTATGTCTTTAACCATGTTTTCAAATTCATTTTGTGAACCAATCCACAAAAAAAAAACAAATCATCAGTAAACCTGAAATAAGCTTGCACCTTCCTGTAATCTGGATGTTGGACTAGAAACTGAAGTTCCCAATTTGCCATCACTAAATTGGCAAATGCTGGTGCAACCCTGGCACCCATAGCCACTCCTGAAATTTGCTGGTATATGTTTTTGTCAAACTTGAAAAAATTGTTCTCTAAAACTAGTTCCATTAAACTACAAATGGTGTTGATCTTAATGTTACCAAAATCTGTATTTTCTGTCAGATATTCTCTTAAATAATCTAACCCCTCTTGTTGCTTTATAGAGGTATGTAAAGATTTCACATCCAATGTACCAAAAAATGTCTGCTCTAAATTAACATTTAAATCTTGTAACTTTTCTAAAAGGTGCCAAGAATCTCTTATATAAAACTTAGATTGTTGCACAATCGGATTTAGAACGTGGTCCAGCCAAATAGAAATATTCTCCGTTTTGGAAAGTTTAGCTGAAACAATAGGCCTAAAAGGTGGATTTGATTGATTAGCTTGTATTTTTGGAATACCAAAAAATTAGCTAATTTTGGATACTCAATCAAAAAATAATCATAAGTACTATAATCCAATTCACCTTGGCTGAACATATCAAGCAAGGCTACATCCACTTTTTGAAAGCTTTTTCTGACTTCCTTAATATTCACTTTTTTGTATGTAGTACTATCATCCAACAATTCCAATAGAGATGTGATATATTGGTGTGTATTCATAATCACAGTCTTACCCCCCCTTATCTGCCTTCATTGTTCTGACATTGTGATTACTACATAAGTCTTTTAAGGCCATTTTTTCTCCCTGACTTAAATTCTCCACACACTTTTGAGAAATGATCTTTCTAAAGTCATTCTCACATAAACTTTGGAAAACTTGCAAAGTGGTGTGTAAGGGAGGGTTGAAAGTACTAGGTTTCTTGGGTGTGTGTTTAAATACCCTGATGTCTGATGTTTCTATGACATCTTGCATGATGTAACTTAGATTTTAGGTTGTATTTGAGAAAATTTAATTTATCAACAATTTCCCTATATTCATTTTGTTAGAGGGTATGAAAGAAAAACCTTTTTTTAACAAACTCAATGTTTCATCTGTCAAAACAATGTCAGACAGATTTACAACAGTAATGTCATATTCTTCTATCGTCTTTGTAGATGTTTGAATTACACACCCATCATTTGACTTCAGTGTTTCCTGTGGTTCTGATTCTTCCCTTTCCCTTTCCTTTGTATTGGGTAGTATTGTACCACCTGTAAGTCTGTTTTTTCCTTACATTGTCTTGGGAAAAGGAACTGGATTACTCGATTTATTACCACAAACGACTGCTTGTACATAATTCTCTGGACTATTGTTTGAACCATCCTTGTTGGAATGTTCCCCTCCAGATGTTATATCACCTTCAGTGCCATTCACTTTCCCATCACCACTATTGTCTTTACAACTATTATTTTCTGCCAACGGAAAACAAGCTGCCTCATTACCATGTATACTTGTATCTTTACCAGATGTAACATTATTACTAGAATTATTTAAATTTGATTGTATTCCTTGTTCATTCATCACCCTGTCTTGTGTAATATAGGCTTGTTTGTTCACATAAGCCAAAATGTCTCTTCTCAATTTTGACTGTTTCCTAGCCACTATTGTAGCCCGATGTCTGTCAGCCTTCGCCTCAACACTGTTGTAAAGTACTACGTGATCCAAAAAACAGCCATAATTTTTGATCTTTTTATCAAGTTCTTTAATGTTCTCTTTAAGTGTTATTAACTCTTTTTGATAATGGGCGATGAGCAAACCCATCATGGTGACGCCTGTATTGTTGTACAATTCTATTAACAATTCACATAAGTCATCACCTACCTTGACACAATTAGGAAACTTAGCTGTACGTAGGCCCTGTGGCACTAGTTTCCTATTTATGCACTCTTCTAAGTACATAACTTCTAGTTCTAGGGTAACATGCCTCAATACCAGTTTCTCAAGTTCAAAGTTAGATTTTTACAACTGATGCCATCCATATGACTATTTTCTGTATTGCACTTACTTGTTGTACTATCCAAATTTCTCGTCTGTACTGTCGAGAACGGATTCTCTAAGGATTTGCAAATATAATCCCAAATGTTGGATTCTTTGGCGTTCACAGGTCCACAGAGAACCTGTTTGACCGCTCCATTGTTACTCATGAAACCAATTCCTTTCTCTATCGCGTCATTTCCTGTTGTAATACGCGTCATCTCTGGAACATTGTCCGACCTGATTTCACTTCCCCTTGATGTACAGTTTGGCAGAGGTGAACGAATCATGCTTTCCTTCACCATTTTGACAATAGTGGCAATGAATTCATCCTGGTTGAGCTGGAAAGGAGAATTCTGACTATTGCCACTCTCGGGAACCGGGTAAAAAGACAAGTTCAATGGACTTGCTTGACTTGTTAAACCTGCTTGGCTCGTACCCTCTGTAGCCATAGATAAACTTCCAAAGAAAATGCTTTAGCAATAAACGAACTTTAAACTCAAAACGTAAAAAACAAAAAACTCAGAGGTATATCCAGGCAACGTAGAATGCACTCCAACACAGGTGTTTAGCACTTTCATTCACTAAATTTAATTTGTGAAGTTCTTCAGAAAAACAGACACCCACTCAAGTTCCCTTAAATGCTTAAAGAAAGGAAATGACATCACAATAAAGTATTTTGTGCAATCAAATAAATTTCTATCAATAAAAATGTATCACACATTATTACTATGTATTGTAAAACATTTTGATCATAAAAATGTTATTAATATAAATATATTCATTTTTGTGTATCAAAATATATATATGTATGTATGTATATATATATATATATATATATATATATATATACATACACATATATACACATGTATATGTGTGTACTATTCCTTTAAAATAACATAATTCATGGCATCAAACACATGTATCATCCTATACCTTATTAAAATATTTAACTTAAATATGTTTTCTTGTTTACCTATTGGACAAAAAACATTTCAAATTAATAGATTCATTTAATCCAGGTAACCTATCTGCAGCTAAACAAAGCTGCCATAATGTTTCGTTACATTCCAAAATGTTGTTCAAATCCCCTCCAAATGGCACTTCGTTTACTTTTTCTATTACTGAAAATTCAAATTTTTTAAAATTTGGACAATCAACTGCATGTTTAGCCAAAGAATTTAACACATCCTTGTTCTTAATGGCTAAATGGTGCTTGTATATTCTCCGCTTCAAACTTCTCTTTGTTTTCCCTGTGTAGTAATGATCACATGATACACAACATGCAATATATACCACATATTCTGAATTACAGTTAAAATATCCTTTAGGCCATATTGTGTAATTTAAGCAATTTATAGACACAAAGGAACTATTGCTGATGAATCTGCATTGTTTGCAGTTCTGACATGCAAAAGTTCCTTTTTTGGTACTTACAGTTCTAGTACTAACATGATTTTTATTGTCTATTCCTAACATAGACTTTATATTGACCACCCTTTTATAGGTAAACCTTGGTACTTATCCTATTTTCATAACTAGTTCTTTATTTCCAAGTAAAACTTTCCAATTGTTTTGAATGATGTCCCTTATATACCCCATTCCATTTACTGTGGGTAGTGGAAATGAAATGTTATAGTTGGTATTTGTCTCCTTTTCCACTAAAACTGGACTTATACAAACATCTTTTGCCATAAGAATAGGTTTAGCTATTCCTTGTCTTAAGGTTATAACTTCCCGCTCTATGTTCTTTAACCAATTTACCCCATACCTCCTATGTAAAAATAGGGATCTGAGGAATGTGATTTCATCTAAAAAGATTTTCTCATCAGTTGTCAACCTGCTTAAATGAATGATCTGACCTTTTACCACTCCTTTCTTCATGTGGGGTGGGTGCAAACTTTCTTTTTGTAAATATTGATTCGCAAAAATTTCTTTTCTAAATATTCTACTTTGGAATATATTATTTTCCTTGTCTAAACTAAGTTCTACGTCTAAATATGAAATAGTCTCGCCAAACGCACTGATCTTAAATTCAAGGAAAATGGTGGTTTTATTTATATCTTTAACCATGTTTTGAAATTCATCTTGTGAACCAATCCACAAAAAAATCAAATCATCAATAAACCTGAAATGAGCATTCACCACCAATTTCCTTGAAGTTAAGATCAGTGCTTTGCCCAGAAGTGCGCTCCCTCTCCTACACCTAACATAGCTCCTGCAGTGATTAAACTCCAATAGCTAATGGCGATATTCCTACCTGTTCAGTTTAAATAGGCCATGTTCCTGCCCTCTGCTGTCATTGGACTATTTTCAAAAATGCTGAGCTGTGCTTAGCAGTGCGCCAACCCGCTAAGCTGAGTTGAGCAGTGCTTAAAGTGACAAATGCTGAGCATTGCTTGGTGATGCACAAATCCGCTAAGCACTGCTAAGTATTGCTCAAAGAAATGTGTTTAAGCACTGCCTAGCATGATTTAGCAGTGCTTAGTCAGGTTTAGCTTTGGGCAATCAATACTGTTAATTTAAAAACTTGCATAACTATAACTCATTACTCATTCAGTATTAATAAGTCTTAACATTTCCATTACAGGACAATTGCATTGTGGTGCAGCAACACTACCCTCCTCAACACATATTAATGAAAACATATTTCCAAATAATTAAAAACTAATATACAACTGATTTCCCCATGTAAAAGCTAACTGGCCTGTATTGGTATTCAAACTCTGCAGCTACTGAACGCAAATCCAGAGCTCTACCCACTATGCTAAGTCAACTGTGAGGATTTCAGCTGTAAATTTGTATTTATCTCTTACAACATGTTTAAACAGTGCTGAGCAAAGCACCACAGCTACAAACCCACTGAGCTATGCTTAAACATTCAGTGCAAGAAAAAAAATATTTATATAGGTTTCCATATTTTCTGGTTCAGGGCACACACTCTTCATGATGATCTCTTCTACTGCAGCACCTGTCACTCTATCAACTTTCACAGTTTGGTGGGTGTATTGTAACACTTTTTGGGGGGACTTTGTCCCACTTTTCCGTCTGCATTTCTGTCCAGATCTGTTGCTCTATGAGGTTGGGAGGTGTGTTTCAGTGTCCACGGACACTATTTACTTTTATAAAGTACTGTACCACAGTTAAACAGTGCAGGGGGCATGTTATAGATCTGTGAGAGTACTGTAACAGACCCCCCCCCCTGCATTGATTCCCTGTTCATGTCCACAGATCATCTCAGTAGTGCACCTTCATTAATATTAAAGGCACACTATTGAGAGGGGGATGTGATCACTGACACGCTACAATATGTGTATGAATAACACTATTCGTACATGGAGTTTATTGAATACTGGGGACCATTGCACATAAAAGTAAAAATGAAATAAAAATTGAGACATCCTTCTATACTTAACATATTCACTCTATTAAACAGCTTATTTATATGTTCATAGGTAGGTACTAGGCTATCGGCCCAAGGGCCTACGTAAGCCTAGCCAGCAAGGTCCCATAGCTTATGCCACCCAAGAAAGTTATTTTCCTGTGCCACTGTCGAGCAGAGACACAGAAGTGATCTCTGGGGTGTATTTTATATTTCCCATCCACTCATCAAGATTTTTCTTGAAGCGTGCTAATGAAGAACTTTGCTTGACATAGATAGGTAGCTTGTTCCAGAGTATAGGAAGTCTCTGGGACAGGAATCTATCCCGCCAGCATGTCCTGTTTATTGTGGTGACAAAGTTTAGGTCCCTAGAGTGCAAACTGGGATTTCTTTAGGTGTAGCATGTCCAACAGCTCTGGGTTTGACATAGCTTTATATGTTAGGCAGAGATCACCTCGGAGTAGGCGATATGCTACAGAGTAAAGCTGGAATTTTTTGAGGCGGTCAGTGTAGGGCATTTGTTTGAGGCCAGTAATCCTCTTTGTGAGGTACTTCTGTGGCCTTTCCAGCTATTGCAGGTGTCTTGTGAGGTACATTCCAAAAGGGGCGTTGTACTCTATAATGGGTCTAATGAGTGACGAGTAGAGGGGAACAATGACCTCTCTTTTCCTGAATGAGAACCCTTTTATGATGAGGTGTGCCACGTAGAAGGACTTCCTGACTACTGTGGCGATGGGACTATCAAAGGAGAGACTACTGTCCACCTGGGTCCCAAGGTCTCTTATCACGCATTCAGTATTAAGTAGATTGCTGCTTATGTGGTAGTTCATGGGTACATAGTTTTTACCAAAGGGGGTGACACTGCACTTTTTGGCATTGAGCTTGAGGCCATGGCTCTGACACCAGGCATCTGTCTCAGTGAGGCCCTTCTGTAGGATGTCCACATCATTTGGGGACTTAACTATGGCTCCTAGTTTGCAGTCATCTGCGAACTTCGTTAGCCAGAGGCCTTCTGTGTTAGCCTGTACTTCAGAGAAGTAGATACCAAACAGGAGAGGTCCCAGGACAGAACCCTGTGGTACTCCATTTGTCACTGCTTTGAGGTCAGATTTGGAGTCTGCAACTTTTACAGTGTGGGTTCTGTCAGTGAGCCAGTTGGCATTTATACATTTTACGTATGTACATATGTATAGATATTTCAGGTGCGAGTAATAATGGCCTTCCAGCCCTTAAAGTTATACTTTGATCTAATTTCCATTTCTTATAGTATTTTTAGATATTGTCTTTATTTATTTATTTTATTTTATTTTACATTTGTTGACCGGGCTAGTCTAACTGGATATATGTCCATTTTCAGTAGAGGCCCGGGGAGAAAAGCTCCAGGACAATAACAAATAAAAAAGTAAAATAGTGTAGAATAAAATAAAGTTTACATAGAGAAAAAATATTGATATACATTTTGGTACACACTGGTTAGTAATTATTTACAAAAATATCAAACACACTGGTAAGTAACTAATTACAATACGTCAAAAACAATGGTTTAAAAAAAGAGAGTACTATTTACAAAATTATAGGATACGACATTTATAAAGAGTCAATCATAGTAGCTTACAAGTAAACAGTTCTACTTACAAATGAAATAAGAACAAAGGTGTCAAGAGGGATAAGTAGAGGGAAAATTAGTAGAGTTAATCAGCTAGTCAGGGTTGTTGCAAGGGCATAGCCATTTTGTTCTGAGGAATATTTTCATTTTTTGTTTGAAGAGGGGTAGAGAAGGAAGAGAAGTTAGGACAGTAGGTAGAATATTCCAGTTTTTCCCAGTAGTGTTTGAGAACAGAGAGTCTCCTGCCAAGTTGTTTGACTTGCTAATGTTAACTAACAATTTATTTGATGATCGTAAATTAGTAAGAATTTTATAGGGGGTAATGATGTTTGAAAGTATTGGAGTATTATTTGGGTGGTAGAGGATCTTATGTGCAACGATAAGTTGACTATATTGAAGCTGATTATGTAGCTCAAGCCATCCTAGTTGTTTTAGATTCTGACAGTGATGGGTTCTATAGGGATTACCAGTGGCAAATCTTGCAATATTGTTATAGGATGTAGCTAGTTTGAAACAATTATGATGTTCTTCGTCTCACATTGCTGCAGTCATAACCTGTGGGTAGTCCGCTGTCCTCGGTCGGCCCGAATACCAAAGAGTTAGGCTGGTGTCGGTCATGGGCGCCCAGAGCTGACGTCAGTACGTAATGGTACTTAAGCGCATGACTGACGCCATATCCTCAGTCTTTCTTGCCGCGTGGTCCGAAGCAGAAGCAGCGTTTGCAAGTGCCATTCGGCGTTCTGAAATTTTCAGTTTTCGAGTTTCAGACCGAAGACCAAGTTGGGCTAAGTACCCCGTTGGGGAAAATTTTTGTCTTTTCTTGCCTCAGTTAAATCCGGATGTCAGAAAAAGTTAATAATTGTATTTCTTGTGGGAAACAGATACCTCATAGGGACTATCATTCTCTCTGTATTCCTTGCTTAGGGCCTGAGCACGACGTAGTCGGGTGTCGCTTTTGCGCTAGATTTAATAAGAGCACCATTAAACGCAGATTAGACTGTGCTAGGCTTGTTTTCGGTAAGCGGTGTAACTATAACATGCCGTCGGATCGCCCGCTACCGCTAAAAAGCGAAAAGATAAATCTTTAAAGTCTAAACCGGATGAGTTGTCCATTGTGGACGCCGGTTCTATGGAATCTACGGTTGAATCTGTGGATCCAGCCGAGGTCTCGGCTGAATCCCAGGGGGAACCTTTACTTTTACAGGAGCTGGCCTCTCAGGAGTTAGGTCAGGCCGAGGGTGCTTCTCAAGTTTCTGTGGTTCCATCCTTACAAAAGGTTATTAGACCTTCTACTTCAGTCACTAAAGGCCCTGCTAAGGCTAGACCTGGTATTTCTGGTATGGGCCACAGCCCTGGTTCTTCGGGCTCTGTTCCTAAAAAACATATGTTGAAAATGGCAGAGGATTTGATTACTTTGATCAGGGGTTCTATGCCCCCTCCAGAGAAGAGGCCTAGGGTGGAGACAGATTTAGAGGGAATGGAGCATTCCTCAGATTACTCTGAGTCCTCAGCTGAGGATATTCAGGATTTTCCTCCCTATTCTGATTCGGATGCAGAGGATTCCTGTCCTTCTGCTTCACCTCCAGAGGATTTTTCCTTTTCTGAAACCTTGCATTTCATGAGGGAGCATTTCAAGTGGGAAGGTCAGGATTTTTCAGATTCTCGTAAGAGTCTTAGGGAATTTTTGTTTTTGCCACAGCATAGACCTTTGGCTATTCCCCCTGTTTTAGATGTTGTTCAGGATGTTTTTTCTGAAGCTTCCCTTAATCCTGATTCTTTACCCCCTGCCCCTGTCAAGCCAGACAGGTATTACAGAGTTCCAGAGGCACATAAATATTTGTATAAGAGCCCTAGAGCTGACCCGGAAACTATTAGTCAAGGGCCTAAGGGTGTCAGGGCTTCTGTGGTTAAGAATCCAGTTCCTTTGGATAAAGATTCTAGAGCATTGGATAGGTGGGGTAAAAGTGTACACATCTTCTACGTTAGCTGAGGGCTTTAAATTGCCAATTCCATATGCTGAAGTATCAGAACTTTCTGTTAGGTCAATTGAAAGCTAAGGTAGATGCTTTAGCTGAGGGTATAGAGTGTAAGGAATTGCAGGACTTGGTTCATGCTTCAAATCAAGTTGGTAAACATTCCTTGCAGTGTGGCTTCGATGCCCTTCAGGCTTCTTCCAGGGTGGCTGCTACTGGTTCAGTTATTCGTAGACATGCCTGGCTTAAAGATCAAAATTTGTCAGAGCATGTTAAAGCTCGGATTTTGGATGCTCCCCTTCAATCTGAAGTTCCTTTTGGTTCCCCTGTGGAGTCAGTTTTGAAAAGGATGGAAGACAAAGCTAAGTCTATGCAGACAGTTAAGGAATTTTTGCAAGTGCAGCCCCCTAAGTTTAGCAGGAATTGGCCTGCAAGAGGATGGTCTTACCCTTCTTCGGACTTTCAGTCTAAGGGCAGATCTAGACGTGGTAGGGGCAGGGCTCACGCTCAGGGTTCTTTCAGACCTAGGACTTGGAGTTCTCCTGCACAATCTTCTGGTCAGGGCAGGGGTCAGCCTTTTCGTAAACAGACCCAATGACCTGTATCTCCAGCTGCCAGATCCTTCCTTTCTGGCAGCTCCTCTAGGAGGAAAGTTGGCACTTTTCAAACAAAATTGGCATTTGGTCACCCAGGACAAATGGGTGTTGGACATAATAAATCAAGGCTACAAGTTTTATTTTCACACTTTCCCCCCTTTCAAAGGCATGCCAGACGTACCTCCTCAACAAAGGCTGGAGGCTCAGGAACAAATTTCTTTGCTTTTACGGATGGGAGCAATCCAGGTGGTACCTTCGTCAGAAGAAGGCCTAGGGTTTTATTCTCGTCTATTCCTAGTGCCAAAGAAAGGAAACACTTGGAGGCCAATTCTGGATTTGTCCATTCTCAATACATACCTAGACATTCCAAAGTTCAAGATGTTAACATTACAGCAACTTCTGCCTCTGCTAGGCAAAGATCACTGGATGGTAACTCTGGATCTCAAAGAAGCCTATCTTCACATTCCTATCAGGCCCAGCTGCAGGAGATTCCTGCGTTTGGCTGGTACTTCTCATTATCAGTTCTCTGCATTGCCCTTTGGTTTATCTACTGCCAGGGTGTTCACAAAGGTTCTGGCTCCTGTAATAGCTTTCTTAAGACTGAGGGAATACAAATTTATCCTTATCTGGACGATTGCCTGATTCTTGCTCAAGACAAAGACAAGTTACTTCAACAGCTACAGTATGTGATGGCAGTTTTAAGGTGCCTAGGGTATTCTGTGAACGAAACAAAGTCCAGTCTAGTACCCTCTCAGGACATGTGCTTTCTGGGTGTGAGACTGAATACAGCCTCTCAGATGGCTTTTCTGACCCCGGACAAACAAAGAACTCTTCACCTTTACTTCCAGCAATTATCAGTACTGTCCAGGCTGACTGCAAGGACAGTCCTTCAAGCCTTGGGGTTCATGGCATCTTGCATTCTGGTACTTCCCAATGCCAAACTGCATATGAGGAAGCTACAATGGTATCTCAAAAGTGTATGGACTCAACACTGCCACGATTTGGACACTGTCATTCCGATAATACCTTGCATCCAGAAGGAATGACAGTGTCCAAATCTTTGAGATATTAAGCTTCATATGCAGTTTGGCATTGGGAAGTACCAGAATGCCAAACTGCATATGAGGAAGCTACAATGGTATCTCAAAAGTGTATGGACTCAACAATGCCACGATTTGGACACTGTCATTCCGATAATACCTTGCATCCAGAAGGAATTCTTGTGGTGGGCACAGGAATGTCACCTAAACAAGGGACTCTCTGTGACCCGACCAGAGGCGAGTCAGATCTTAACGACGGATGCCTCAGACCTGGCTTGGGGAGCACACTTCAATGGGAAATGGATTCAAGACACGTGGCCTCCCAAACTACAGCATTTGCATATCAACATGAAGGAGATGTTAGCAGTCCAGTTTGCCCTGATGGCTTTCAAGGGCCTACTTCAACCAGGACAGGTGTTCATACAAACAGACAACACTACAGTCATGTGGTACATCAACAAGCAGGGGGGGGACCCATTCTTACCCTCTTTGCAGACAAGCTATGATATTGTGGGAGACTGCTCTGGGTTTGCACATCACTCTTCAAGCACGGTTTCTGCCAGGAGCACAGAACTCCCTAGCAGATGTATTGAGCAGACATATTGTGGATACCCACGAGTGGAAATTGGATCCTCTAGTATTCAAATAGTCGACAGTGGCTTGGGGAACTCCAGACATAGATCTGTTCGCTTCCCCTCTAAATTTCCAACTACCAAAATTTTGCACAAAGATGTTTCACCCAAAAGCTTGGAAAGTGGATGCTCTATCTTTCAGTTGGAACAACCTTCACGTCTATGCTTTTCCTCCTCTGCCTCTCCTTACCAAGGTACTCTTGAAAGTCAGGCGGGACAAGCCTTGCATGATTTTAATAGCACCAGATTGGCCACGACAGCACTGGTATCCTCTGCTGAGGAGTTTAATTCAGGAGCTTCCTTGGCCTTTGCCACAGCTTCCTCACTCGTTGTCCCAGTCAAGCAGTCATTTGCTCAATGTCAGGGTGCAGTCCCTGCATCTAACAGCCTGGCAAATTCTGTTTTAGAGCCTGTGGGTTCTCAGCTTCCTCAACGGGTTTTGGATGTCATTTTGGAAGCCAGGCGGCCCAGCACTAGAAAGATGTTCTTCGTGTTTCACTGTTGCAGTCATAACTGTAGGGTGCTCCTGCCAGCAGGCAGCCCGAGGTCGGCCAGAATCCCAAAGTCTGGGTCTGGCGTCGGCTGTATAAGCTAGTATCCTGACGTCAGTACGCCTTGGTACATAGCCCTCAGCCGACGCCATCTTCTCCAGTCTTTCTTGCCGTGCGGTGGAAAGCAGCTCGCAAAACGTTGGTTGGCGATTTTCGAACAGCATTCTTGATTGTTGTCGGTCCGAAGTTGTTACTTCTCTTCTCAAAGCTAAGTACCCCGTTGGGCAATCTTTTTCTTGTTCCTCCGATGTCAGAAAAAGTTAATAATTGTATAGCGTGTGGGAAACAAATACCTCATAAAGATTTCCACTCTTACTGTCTACCTTGCTTAGGTCCTGACCACGACGTTTCTTGTTGTCGGTTCTGTGCCAGGTTCAACTCTCGTACTATCAAACGCAGGTACGACTGGGCTTTAAATTATTTTGGCAGACGCTTCAATTACAGAATGTCGTCGGATACTACCGGAGTTCTAAAGAAGCGCAAAGATAAAGACAGGCCTCCGAGGTCCAAACAGGACTCGTTGCAGCTGGAGCCAGCGTCCGGTTCGGCTGTCGTCAGTGAGGCGCTTTTGCAGCCCCTGTCGTCCGCCACTTCTGAACCGATGGCCGATACGGACTCCCATGGGGAGCCATCAAGGCCCACTATTTTAACTGCTGCAGGACCTTCGGACGTCGCTCCTTCAGATGGGTCCGGAACCGCTGTGCAGGTACCGGCTGCTGAGGGGGTTTTCAGGCCTACTCACATTACTATTTCAAAGGCAAAGACAAAGACTCCTTCTAAGTCTAAGGTTTCAGCTCAAGCTGCTTCTGAATCCACTCCCAAGACACAAAAACAATTATTGAGGATGGCTGAAGACTTGCTTACAATGATTAGGGGTTCTCACCCCCCTCCTGAGAAAAGGCCTCAACAAGATGTTACTCTGGATTCTTCTGACCAGGCCTCTGTCTCTTCTGTTTCTTCCTCTGATCAGGAATATTCTTTCCCCCCTTATGAGGATTCGGATGCTGAGGAATCTTTGCCCTCGGCCTCTCCGCCTGAGGATTTTTCTTTTGGGGAAACCTTGCATGAGATGAGGGAACATTTTCATTGGGAAGGACAGGAATATTCTGCTTCCAAAAAGAGGCTTAGAGAATTTCTTCTTCTTCCTCAGCATAGGCCTTTAGCTATCCCTCCTGTTTTGGACATTGTGGATGATGCTTTTTCTGAGGCTAATTTGAATCCTGATTCCATGCCTCCTGCTCCTTCTAAGCCTGATAGATTTTATAGGGTTCCTGACTCTCATTTATTTCTATTTAAGAATCCTTCTGCAGACCCTGAAACTATTTCTCAGGGTTCTAAGGCTGCTAAGGTTGCTACTTCTAAAAATCCTATTCCCTCTGAGAATGATTCTCGTGCTTTAGACAGGTGGGGCAAAAAGGTATATACTTCTGCTACCTTTTCTGTAAGGGCATTGAATTGCCAGTTTCATATGTTTAAATACCAGCAATTTCTTTTGTCTGTTTTAAAGCAAAAGCTTGCTTCCATACCTGCTTGTGCAGAGGATAAGGAACTTCAGGATGTTTTGCATGCTACTGAACAGGTTAACAAGCATAGCTTACATTGTGGTTTTGATGCCTTGGATGCTTCCTGCAGGGCTGCTGCCTCTGGTACTGTGATTAGGAGACATGCCTGGCTTCGTGAACAAAGTTTGCCTGAACAGGTTAAGGCTAAGTTATTAGATGCCCCTGTTCAACATGATGTTCTTTTGGTTCTAAGGCTGAGGAAGTTATTAAAAGATGGAAGAAAAGGCAAAGTCCATGCAGACTGTAAAGACTTCTTGCAGGTTCAGCCTCCTAGATTTTCCAGGAATTGGCCCACTAAAATTGGTCCTTTCCCACGCCTGACAGGCCTCAAAGGGGAAGATATAGTCGCTCCAGAGGTCGTGGTCAAGGCCAGACCTCGTACAGATCTAGACAATGGACTGCTTCTTCACCTAGAAGGGGAGAAGACAGATCCCAATCTCAAAGAAAACAAACTCAATGACTCTCTCGGTTGGGCTTCAGGACCTCTTCACCTGGACGCCCTCGGAGGAAAACTTTCTCTTTTTTACAGGAATTGGACTCATATTACCCAGGACAAATGGGTATTGGATGTGATTTTAAAGGGTTACAAGTTCCACTTTCACACTTTGCCAAGGACTCACGGTTGGCCAGATCTACCAAAACTTCAATGGTCAGAGGCCTTAACTCAAGTGGATGCTCTTCTGGCCATGAGAGCCATAGAGCCTGTTCCACTCTTGGAAATGGGAAAAGGATTTTATTCAAGGCTGTTTCTGGTTCTCAGAAAACAAAACTCTTGGAGACCTATTCTAGACCTTTCTGTGTTAAACACCTTTTTGGAAATTCCAAAGTTCAAGATGCTCACTCTGCAACAGTTACTTCCAATGCTCTCTCAGGATGCCTGGATGGTGACATTGGACTTAAAGGAAGCCTATTTGCATATCCTTATCAGACAAGACCACAGGAAATTCCTCAGGTTCAAGGCAGGTTCGAGGCACTTTCAATTCTCTGTTCTACCCTTTGGTTTATCTACTGCGCCCAGAGTCTTCACCAAGTGCCTGGCACCAGTAGTGGCTTACTGCAGACTTCAGGGGATTCAGATTTACCCCTATTTGGACGACTGCCTTATTCAGGCAGACAGCAAAGATCTTCTGCTTCAACACTTAGACTTCATTCAACGTCTTCTTCTCTTACTGGGATTCTCAGTGAACATAAAAAAGTCACATTTGATCCCTTCTCAACAAATGGTATTCTTGGGAGCAGTCTTAAACACAACCTTACAAAGGGCCTACCTCACTCCAGAAAAACAAACTCAGTTGGCTTCTGCTTTCAGCACCTTGGCAACTCTATCTCAGCTCACTGCAAGGAAATTCCTGCAGGCTCTGGGCTACATGGCTTCCTGCATTCTTTTGATTCCAAACGCAAGGCTTCACATGAGAAAGTTTCAATGGTATCTGAAAAGTGTATGGTCACAGCATTATCACGATCTGGATATTCTGATTCCTCTGATCCCCTGCCTCCAGAAGGAGTTCCTCTGGTGGTCCAGGGCATGCATTTTAAACGAAGGAAAACCTTTTCGTCTCCCTCAACCTACTCAAATCCTAACCACGGACGCCTCGGATTATGCTTGGGGAGCACATTTTCTAGACAATTGCCAGCAAGGAACCTGGACAAAGGAACATCTTCACTGGCACATCAATCTGAAGGAGATGTTGGCAGTTCAAAATGCCCTTTTGGCTTTCAAGCACCTTTTACAACCAGGGCCTCTGCTAATTGACAGACAACACCACGGTCATGTGGTACATCAACAAGCAGGGGGGATCTCATTCTTACCCCCTTTGCAGACTGGCTATGAGTTTATGGGACACAGCACTAAATTTGAATCTGCATCTCCAGGCTCAATTCATTCCAGGAAAACAAAATCTTTTAGCAGACAGCCTGAGCAGAAACATTTCAGATCCTCACGAATGGATGCTAGACACCAACTTGTTCAAAAGGATTACTGCAGTTTGGGGATGTCCCCAGATAGATCTGTACGCATCCCATCTCAATCATCAGCTGCCTCGCTTTTGCACCAGGTCCTTCCACAAAACAGCATGGAGAGTGGATGCCCTGTCTTTCAGTTGGAGAAGTCTGTCTGCATATGCCTTCCCTCCTCTTCCTCTACTGCCTCGGGTACTACTGAAGATAAAGCAGGACAAGCCCAAGTTCCTCATCTTGATTGCTCCAAATTGGCCTCGGCAGTTTTGGTATCCGACTCTAAAGCTCCTGTTCTCGGGGCCTCCTTGGATTCTTCCACTGAACCCTTCGCTTCTGTCCCAGCATCAGGGTCAGTTACTACATTCCAACCTCAAGACCCTTTGCTTGGCAGCTTGGCTCTTCAAAGGAATTTGATTGCCTCTAGTCTTCCCAAACAAGTTTTGGATGTTCTTTTGGAAGCTAGACGGCCTAGCACTAGGAAATCTTATGCCTCTAAATGGAAGAGGTTTTCTATTTGGATGCAGGACCGAGGTTCTGATCCTCAGGTTCCTGATCTCTCCTCTATTTTGCTTTACCTTCGGAGCTTTTATCTAAGGGACTTTCATTTTTTCCATTAAGATTCATGCTTCTGCTATCTCTGCATTTCAGTTCTGACCCTCCTGTTTTTTCACATCCTTTGGTGAAACAGTTTTGAGGGCTAAGAATTTATGGCCTCCAAGGACCCCTCCGGTCCCTGCCTGGGATCTTAATTATGTTTTAGAAAAACTTACTTTGCCTCCTTTTGAGCCTGCTGCATCTTCAGATATTAAGTTTCTATCTTGGAAGACTGTTCTTTTGTTAGCTTTGACCTCTGCCAGAAGGGTCTCAGAGTTGCAAGCTCTTATGGCTGTGGAGCCTTACCTTATTTTCCATCAGGACAGAGTATCCTTGAGGACCAATCCTACTTTCATGCCTAAGGTGATTTGAAAGTGGCCTTGAATCAGACTATTCACCTTCCTACTTTCTTTCCAAATCCTCAAAATAAAGGGGAAAGGATTTTGCATTCGTTGGATGTGCACAGACAGTTAAGATTTTACTTGGACAAGACTAAAGATTTCAGAAAGTCTAACCAACTGTTTGTTTCCTTTGCCTCCAGTTCACTTGGAAAACCTATTTCTAAACAAACCATTTCCAAATGGATTGCATATGGGATCAGATTTTGTTACACTCATCATGGTAAACAGTTTCCTGGAACCATTAGAAGTCATTCTACTAGAGCAGCTGCTACTTCTGCAGCTTTTCTCAGAGGAGTACCTACCAAGGATATCTTGGAAGCTGCCACTTGGAGTTCAGTGCATACTTTTCCAAGCACTACAATCTCCCTTTGTTTTCTAAGTCTAGGGCAGGCTTTGCCTCTGCTGTCTTGCAGGGTATTCTTGCCTCCCCTTCTTCTATCTAAAGCCTCCTCCCTCTCTACACTGCTTTGGGATTCCACCCTACAGTTATGACTGCAACAGTGAAACACAAAGAACATAGTACAGTTGTGTACACCTACCATAAATGTAGATGTTCGAGTGTCTTCACTGTTGCAGTCGGGGTTTCCCTCCCTCCTATCCCCTCTATTCCTTTTTTGTGGTGTATTTGTGTTTCCTTGTTGGATTCATTTTTGATTTATTGGAGTATTCTGACATCTAGGGCAAGAAAGGCTGGAGAAGATGACGTCGGCTGAGGGCTATGTACCAAGGCGTACTGACGTCAGGATACTAGCTTATACAGCCGACGCCAGACCCAGACTTTGGGATTCTGGCCGACCTCGGGGTGCCTGCCGGCAGGAGCACCCTACAGTTATGACTGCAACAGTGAAGACACTCGAACATCTACATTTATGGTAGGTGTACACAACTGTACTGTTTATGCTGATAAATGGAGGAGATTTTTTTTCTTTGGAGCACAACAAAGGACTTTGATGTCTCGGTACCTAATTTGAGTTTTACACTGCAGTACCTTACTGAATTACTAGTCAAGGGTTTGTCATTTTCCTCTGTGAAGGTTCATGCTGCAGCCATTTCTGCTCACTATGATTGTGACCCTCCTTTATTTTCTCACCCTTTGTTTAAGCAATTTCTTAGAGGGGCAAAAAATATAAGACCCCCACGTAGAGCTCCTACTCCTTCCTGGGATCTCAATTTTGTGTTGGAGAAGCTTACTTTGCCTCCTTTTGAACCTGCAGCTACGTCGGAATTGAAGTTTTTGTCTTGGAAGACTGCCTTTTTGTTGGCCATTACTTCTGCTAGAAGGGTATCTGAATTGCAGGATCTCATGGCAGTTGAACCATTTCTAATATTCCATAAGGATAGAGTTTCCTTACGTACTAACCCTACTTTTATGCCAAAAGTTATTTCTAATTTGGCCTTGAACCAGTCTATCCATTTGCCTACCTTTTATGCTGATCCCCAAAATAAGGGGGAAAAAATCTTGCATTCTTTGGATATACACAGGCAGTTTCGTTACTATTTGAGCAGAACTAAAGAGTTCAAACAGGCTCAACAGTTATTTGTTTCTTTTGCTTTGAGTTCACAAGGGAAAGCTGTTTCTAAGCAGACTATTTCAAAGTGGATTGCTAATTGTATTGCCTTTTGTTATTCTCATCATGGGAAGAATGTTCCTGCTGGGATTAGACCTCATTCCACTAGGGCTACTGCCACATCTACTGTTTTTTTGAGGGGTGTAGCTACTAAGGATATTTTGGAAGCAGCTACTTGGAGTTCAGTTCACACTTTTACTAAGCATTACCATCTCCCTCTTTACTCCAAGTCCAGGGCTGGGTTTGCCACTGCAGTCTTACAGGGCATGTTAGCAGCCCCTAATGCTTTTTAGTTTGCCAGCCTCCCTTTTCCTTTGCTTTGGGATTCTACCCACAGGTTATGACTGCAGCAATGTGAGACGAAGAACATAGTACAGTTTTGTACCTACCATAAATGTAGATGTTCGAGGATCCACATTGCTGCAGTCCTATTTTCCCTCCCTCCTTCCCCTCTATGGTTTGGGGTTGTTGTTGTTGTGGTTGTTGTTGTTGTTATTGTTCCTTAGGGATTTTTGTTATTTTCTCCTTTGTGGCTCTGGCCTTTCCTTTTTTAAGGCCTTCTGACATCTGGGGCAAGAAAGACTGAGGATATGGCGTCGGTCATGCGCTTAAGTACCATTACGTACTGACGTCAGCTCCGGGCGCCCATGACCGACGCCAGCCTAACTTTTTGGTATTCGGGCCGACCGAGGACAGCAGACTACCCACAGGTTATGACTGCAGCAATGTGGATCCTCGAACATCTACATTTATGGTAGGTACAAAACTGTACTTTTTGACAGATGAGTATAGATTGGTGAGGCATAAAGTAGTGTTGAGATTAGATGGGAGTGGGCAATAGTAGATCTTGCTATAGGAGTGAGGAAGGATTTGACTCTATATAGGGAGCCCATTTTTCTGTTGACTGTGGGAGTCGAAGTTGAGGTTGTTGTCTATAGTAATTCCTAGGAGCTTGGTGGTAGCATCAGGGGTTATGACGGTACCGTTGTTAGAAGTAACAGAGAAATCTAAAGGTATATGCTTCCGGGTAGGGGTAAAAAGCAGGAGCTTAGTTTTTTTGGATTCAGGAGGAGGCATTGTTTTAAGAACCATGATTCTACTGTGTTAAACATTTCCTGAGTTAAGGACTGTAGTTCAGATGAAGATTTGGCTGTGCAGATTATTGTTGAATCATCTGCATATTGTATACAGGTTGCAGGAGGAGTAGCTGTACAGAGATCATTAATAAAAATGGAGAATAATAGAGGACCAAGAATAGAGCCCTGGGGAACACCTAGTGTAACTGGCAGGTGGGATGATAGATTATTTTCCCACATAACAGCTTGCTGTCAGTTGCTTAGGTAGGAGCTGAACCATTGTACAGCTAGAGTATCGAGCGACAGTGATTTAAGAATGTTTATAAGCAATGTGTGGTTAACCATATCAAAAGCTTTTGAAAGATCAATAAATAGAGCTGAAGAGAGAACATTATTATTGTGATTTCTGTTAATGGTGTCAGTGAAGGATAAGAGGGCTGTAGTGGTACTATGGTATGGTCTGAAGCCATGTTGGCTTTGTGCTAGTAAGTGGTCCAGAAGCTGATGATGAATACATTTTTCCATTATTTTTGCTAAAGGGGATAGTAGGGCTATAGGTCGATAGTTAGAATATTCATTGGAGTTACCACCTTTATGTAGGGGGATAATGTGTGAGATTTTCCAGATGATTGGGATGGTTCCCTCATTAATGGTTCTGTTTATTAGGATTGGTATTGGATAAGCTACTGCTTTAGCTGCTTTTTGCAGATATTGTGCTGGAATCTGGTCAGCAGAAGGCGTACAAGGCTTAAGTTTTAGAATGAGTTTGTAGATAAAATGAGTAGAGATGGGTTGAAATATGAAGGTAGGAAGAGAGCTAGAAATTGGGTTAGGGAGGCTAGAGCTGTCAGGGTTTAGCTGGCTGGCTAGAGATTGGATGGCTTCAGTAAAAAAGTTATTAAAGGCATTAGCAGTTTGGTTGGGAGTTTTTTGATTAGCACCAGTTGGGGATGGTGTGCTGCAGTGACCTGGGTGTAACAGACTATTGATATTTGCCCAGAATTTCTGAGGATTGTTTAGGTGTGTGTTGCATTTTACAGTAAACGTTTTTTTTTGTCTGAAAGTATAGCTTTTTTTGTCATATTTCTCATTTGTTTAAATATTTGTTGATCTGTTAAGTTTTTTGTAGTCCTCCACCTAGTCCAGGCTTTATTTCTAAGTAACATTTTTTGCCTGGTGTCTTTAGTGAGCCATGGGGCTGGTTTTGACCTAGTTATGATACTACACTTTGGTGCATATTGGTCAAGGATATTTAAGAAGGTAGAGTTAAAGTGTTTAACCGCCTCTTGAAGAGGGAGGGTTTTTAGTGGATACCAATAACAGGAGCTAAGTTCAGTTTGGAATAACCTTTGGTTAAACTGTTTGACCGTATTGTTTTATATGATGCTTGGTGTGGGATATCATTCTTTTGCCTGATTATGTAGGTCAAAGAGTGGTCACTTACATCATCAGGGAAGACACCTACTTTGTAGGGTTGGTGGTAGTTATTAATAAGGATCCAGTCCAAGGTGCTCTCTTTATTGGTAGGTTTATTAATTCTAGTTGGGGAGGTGATGGTCTGTGAGAAACCATGAAGGTTAATGTGAGAAATAGGATGGTCAGTACCAATGCATCTCCAGTCAATATTGAAATCACCAAGGATTATAGTTTCTTGTGGGAAGGTTGATGATACCCAATTAAGTATATCTTCAAGTTTAGATACATTGTTTCCAGGAGGTCTTCCTTGAATTCAGCTTATGCAGTTTGCCAAACTGTGTGACATTCTTTCAGAAAGTGGTATAATTTTTTCTATTTACAATTGTCTGTTTGTGTCTTGTACCATGGAGCTCTGGTTGTGACTCAAAATAGTTTGTCAGCTAACCACTTACATAGTTATCAAGATGAAATTAATAAGTGAACAAACAAAGAGCTGAATAAAGAAATGTGGATAAATGAAATGATTTCATACAGAGGTTAAGTTTAATTCTTGGAACCTTAGTACAACACACATCTATCTGTTATTTTCATTATTTATTGTAGTACACAATTGCATTTGTTTACAGGTACCATGTTATCTGTGTTCATTGTTGGTATTCTTACCCGATATAAACAAAGTAGGTTGTATTTATTAAAAATTTGATTTTTATTTAAATAGGCTTAAAGAAGAGCTTTGTTTCACGTAATTAGGGTGCCTTTTCCAGAAATAGGGTAATCTCTCAGACACACGCCTGTTCCTCCACCGTTTTGCTTATGTCATAGACCAGGTTTAGATTCTTACATTGGGTAATTCTTGTGCTGTTTGTTTTGTGAATGTGTAGCATATCCATTAAGGGTGGATCTGAGAAGGCCTTATAGGCTAGGTATAGACTGCCCCTCAGCAGTCTGTATGATACTGAGTACAGGGACAAGGGTTTGGGTTTTTCCCACATTGGAACATGTTATTTATACCCTATATTCTTTTAATGACGATTTTCTGTGACCACTGTAGTTTGGCTGGTCATGTGCATGCTGAAGAGTGCAGTGTACTCAGTTGTTGGTCTAATGAGGGCTAAGCAGCTAAGCATAGTGGGATTATGTTCGCCTTAAATCTGGATTCCATGCCATAACTTACAATTTACCCCGCATAGAAGAATTTTCTCACCACCTTGGACACATGGTGATCTGAGTTCAGGTTACTGTCAATCTGAGTTCTCAGGTCCCTTGCCACTGGGTCTACTGTTAGGAGGGTGTTATCAATGTTGTAATTTGCAGGGTAGTCAACTTCCCAAAAGGTATAAACATGCATTTTATGGCATTCAGTATTAGGCTATGTTTCTGGCACCATTTACTTGGCTCTCAGACCCTCTTCAAGGATATTTACATCTTTGGAGGAATCCGTCATTGCACCCAACTTGCAGTCATCTGCAGATTTGGTCACCTAAAGACCCTCTTTTATTTACTTTGACTTCAGAAAAGTGTATTCTGAACAGGAGAGGTCTAAGTGTTGAGTCATCTGGAACACCACTAGTAAAAGGCCCATTTGTGGAGGTAGATTCCCACACCCTAAATTCATGTGTCCTATCCATGAGCAATGTGGCTATGTATTGGGTTACATAGGGATTTATATCTACATTTTTTAGTTTGTGTATAATACCCAAGTGAGATAGTGTGTTGAATGACTTTATCCAGGTTGAGGTAGGCAATATACACTTTTTTGCCCATGAACCATGGCTCAATTGGCCTTCTGAAAGTAGTCCACTGGATGTAGTAGGCATGGCCTACTCCTGACAAAACCAAACTGGGCTGGATCCAGTGTTTGAAGATTTCCTATGCATTTATTAGATCCAGAATAACTCTTTCCATGATTTTGTATATAAGACTAGACCAACTTATGGGTCTGCTGGGTCTGTTGATGGTCAAACTTTATGTAGAAGGATGACCACTACAGTCCTGCATTCCCTAGGGATGAAGCCTGTCTGAGGCTGTGGCTGAATAAACATTCTTCTGGGCCTGAGGCATCATTTTTCAAACTATGTAGGAGGCATCCCTCGATGTCAGGGTTTGCTGCTTTAGTGTGTTTAGCTCTGAGGAGCACAGTGAGGGCACGTGCTTTAGTAACAGTGTGGGATAGGTGGTAGAGAGTATTTTCTGTGGCGTAACTAGTCATCATAGAGTCATATGGACTATGTCTTATACTTGTACTGTATTTGATGTTATATAAAACTTTTGAGTAAAGGTACTGTTGTCTGCTCTTTGTCTTGGACTTCAACTGTTCCTGTCAAGGCTTTCTCTCTGCACTGTAAGGTTGAGAGGTATGCCTTCAGTTATAACTGAAATGTCATGAAATCACAAGAAATTAATGTTTTTTATTGCATGTATATTCCTATGCACTAGACAGTCTTTGTGTGTCTAATTAGAACTAGCCAGTACAGCTTTATACATACATAAGTAAGTAAATGGACACACATATTCCATGGGAAAGTTGTAGTTTAATGTATATTACAAAATAAATTAAACAAGCTTGCAAACATACAAGTTCCATGTGAAGTCAATGTTTTATTTGACTGCTTCTTAACTATTATATCTAGGCACAGATCAATATTTTTGGTATAATGTAAAAGGTTTAAAGTGAAACCATGTAAATTGCAAGTAAAAGTTTTAAACAGTGTAAACTGCAAGTAAAAGCAAGTGTGGTATTTTGTTGCAAGGAGAGAATTTTCTGATGAATCACGACAATGACTGACAGATCTATAGTACACACACAAACTAGTTTAAGGAACACCAGTAACATAAAACTAACAAAATAAATAAAAATGGATAGATCTTTCTGTACTTAACATAGCCACTACATTAAACAGGTTATTTATATGTATAGGTTCATAGGTTCATACTAGGCTATCTGCCCTGGGGCATTTATAAGCCTAGCCCAATTGTGTTTGGCTTACGCCTCCCCTTGATTTGAGTATACTGTGCCCTTTTTAAAGTTTAGTTTACTGTGCCTCTGTCTAATAGTGACACGGAAGTAATCCCCGGGACAAACCTACGATCCCCCATCCACTCATCAAGATTCTTCTTGAAGAGAGTCAGTGAGGTGCTCTGCCTAACATGAATTGGAATTCTATTCCAGAGCAAAGGGAGCCTCTGGGTTATGAATCTGTCCCTCCAGCGTGTTCTATTTATTTCTGTGCTGAGGTTCAAGTCCCTTGAGCGCGTGGCTCTAAGGGATTTAGATTTACTGAGGTAGAGCATGTCCATTAATTCTGGGTTGGACATAGCTTTTATATGTCAGGCATAGATCGCCTCGAAGTAGGCGGTATGCAACTGAGTAGAGCTGGAGTTTTTTTAACCGAGCAGCATATGGCATCTGTTTGAGTCCCTTGATCCTCCTGGTGAGGTACTTTTGGGGTCTTTCTAATTGCTGCAGGTGTCTGGTAAGGTACATCCCAAAGGGGGCATTGTATTCTATGATGGGCCTGATGAGGGATGAATAAAGGGGCACGATTACCTCTCTTGATCTAGATGTGAATCCTTTCATGATGATGTGGGCTATGTAGAAGGTCTTTCTAACCACTTTGGCAATGTGGTTGTCAAAGGAGAGATTGCTATCAACTTGGGTCCCCAGATCCCAAATTACTTTCTCTGTACTTAATGGGTTACCACCTATGTGGTAATTTTTGGGCACATTGTTTTTGCCAAAGGGTATGACTATACACTTTTTGGCATTTAGCTTTAGACCATGGCTCTGGCATCAGTTATCCGTCTCTGCGAGACCTTTTTGAAGGATGTTTGTGTCAGCTGGAGAGTCTATTTTGACGCCCAGTTTGCAGTCATCTGTGAACTTGGTGAGCCATAGTCCTCCAACGTTGGCCTGTACCTCAGAAAAGTAAATACCGAACAAGAGAGGTCCCAGGACAGAACCTTGTGGGACGCCACTTGTGACCGGTTTTGAGTCTGACATGGCTCCAGCAACTCTGACTCTGTGGGTTCTGTCTTTGAGCCAGTTTGCGACCCATCTTGTGACATAGGGGTTTATATTTAGGCTGGATAGCTTATCTATGATGCCTGAGTGGGGTATTGTGTCAAATGCCTTTGCGAGGTCAATATAGGCTGTGTGGACTACCTTCCCTTCATCTATGGCCTTGGTGACTGTTTCGAAGAAGTCGACCAGGTTCAAAAGGCAGGATCTGCCCTTGAAGCCAAATTGGGTAGGATCTAGTGTCTGTAGGTCCCCTATGTCTTTGTTTATGAGTTCCATGATGATCCTCTCCATAGCCTTGCAGACTAGGCTAGTCAGGCTTATGGGGCGATAGTTTCCAGGGTCCGCAGAGGCGCCACGTTTGTGGAGTGGGACCACTGTTGCTGTACGCCATTCTTTAACCCAGTCTCACATAGTACTATCACAACTTCAAATCATACACATAAACACACAAAGACATACTCGGAGGCTCTGATCAAAAATCTACCAAAACAGCAGAGGCCACCAAAGCAGACACCCAAACAACTGCCACCTCAGGACACAACACATGCAACACATAGACCACATAGTCAGTGTGCCAAACAGTCACAGCCCTTAAGGCCAAACACAATGCCAGACACACTCGTCATTGGTGACTCCATAGTCAGACACACTGACGTCCCGCTCACCAGATTGAGTAAGGAGAAGGTCACAGTAAGCTGCCTGTCGGGCGCTAGAATCCGCCACATAACGCAAGCATTCAGGTCTCTCAACAGCAGGTACAAGTACGACTCAGTCATTGTCCACGCTGGTGTGAACGACCTGAGATGTACCTCCCTGGACTACATGAAAAGAGACATAGAGGAGCTCTCTGATTATGTAGCCTAAGCAGGTATGACCCAGACCTTGAGCAGTATCCTACCTTCACCAAGAATGATGCCACAATACAGAGACAAGATGATCAGCTTTAATAATTGGCTTAAACTCTGGTGTTATTCAAAGGGGATCCAATGTCTGTCTGCCTGGGATGACATGCTGGACAAGCCACGCTGCTTCGCAAGGGACGGCTTGCACCTGTCACCCCTGGGCTTCCGGATATTGGCAAAGGCTCTTGCCACCCCCATAGTGCCTTTTTTAGGCAAGGCTCAAATTCTAAACCTACCACCCCAGAACACAAAAAAGGAAAAAAACTAAGGGTAATGCTGCTCAATGCCAGAAGTCTCAACCTCAAGATGCACGCACTCGAGGCCCTTCTCAGTATGGAGAACATCGATGTCTGTGCTGTGACTGAAACCTGGTTCAAGGCTCCTGAGAGCACCCTGGCACTATCAGGTTTTACCTCATATCATGCTCCGCCCCAAAATCCGGACACCACCAAGAAAGGAGGGGGGGTGTCCATATTCATCAAGGACACCCACACCTCAAGGTTGGTGGCAACGCACGATGCATCGGAGACCATCCAGTTGCAATTAACCATAGGCAAGACTGCTCTGCAATTTGTAGCATGTTACAGGCCACCCTCTCAAACTCAGGAACCTCACTTAGCTTTCCTGAAAACACTGGAGGGGATAAATGTATCTCCAAACACCATCATACTAGGTGACTTCAACTACCCGAATATAGACTGGGATCACTACTCAAGCCCCAACACTCTAGCCCAAAGGTTCCTAGAGTTCATAAACTCAAATGCCATGGAACAACTAGTCACCATCCCCACAAGAGGAGAAAACATACTAGATCTCATCATCACGAACATGGGTTCACAATGTTCAACACCGGAAGTATACCCCTCACTGGTGAGATCAGATCATAAACTAATCTCACTGGAAGTCCACATCCCGCCCCCACCTGAGATAAAAAAAGACCACAGTGAAGAACTTCTCAAAAGCCAACTTCACACTTCTAAAGACTAGTGTGGTCTCTTTTAAGGCCCCCGAGCCTGAGGAAACCATTACTCAAGCCGCTGAATCACTTACAAATGCCTTCTACCAGCACCTACAGGACTGCATGGATCAGGCAATCCCAAACAAAACAAAGACTCTTTGTACCAAAGGCAAGCGTCCAGTCTGGTGGACCCCAGCCATAAACAAGCTCTACAACAAAGTGGAGGAAGCTACTACAAGATAGAGCAAAATCCTTAAAAGGGAAGACACCTTTGATCATTATAAGTAAAAAACTAAGATCTCTCATAAAATCATCCAAGGCAAATTTTGAGAGAAAAGTCGCTAAGGACTCAAAAGACAATCATAAGGCCTTCTTTAGCTATGTTAGAAACCTGGGAGGAAACTCCCAGATATGCTCAGAATTAGTTCAAAATGATGTAAAAATCACTGAACCTACAGACATTGCCAACATACTGGCTGACAGGTTCAGTGCAAACTCCCCCCCCAAAAGGAGAGATATCTATATCAGAGGATTGTAGCCCCCCAAACATCTCTAACGCTCAGGTGAGAACTGCTCTTTCCAAGGCGAAAAACACAGCATCCATGGGACCAGATGGTGTCCCCGGTTGTGTGCTCCACGAACTCAATGAGGAATTAAACCCGCAGTTAGGGCAGCTGTTTAATCTTAGCCTCACCTCAGGATACATACCCAAGGAGTGGCGTACGGCAACTGTGATCCCACTTCACAAAGGCGGTGCCTCCACCGACCCTGGAAATTACCGTCCCATCAGCTTGACAAGCCTGATCTGCAAAGCTATGGAGAGGATCATAATGGAACTCATAAATAAAGACATAGGGGACTTGCAGACTTTGGATCCGACCCAGTTTGGCTTTGTCAAAGGCAGATCATGCCTTTTAAACTTGGTTGACCTTTTTGAAACAGTCACCAAGGCCATTGATGAGGGAAAGGCAGTCCACACAGCCTACCTCGACCTGGCAAAGGCTTTCGACACAATACCCCACTCAGGTATCATTGAAAACTCATCAGCTTAAATGTAAACCCATACGTCACAAGATGGGTTGCAAACTGGCTAAGTGACAGAACCCACAGGGTCAGAGTTGCTGGCGCCATGTCAGACTCAAAGCCTGTCACAAGTGGTGTCCCACAGGGCTCAGTCCTGGGCCCACTCTTGTTCGGCATCTACTTTTCAGAAGTACAAGCAAACACAGGAGGGTTATGGCTGACAAAGTTTGCAGATGACTGTACACTGGGCGCCATAGTCGAGAACACATCTGACACAGATATCCTTTAGAAGGGTCTCATAGAAACGGATAACTGGTGCCAGAGCCATGGCCTAAAGTTAAACGCCAAAAAATGCATAGTCATACCCTTCGGGAAAAACAAGGTTACCCCTAGCTACCATATAGGTGGCAATCCACTTAAGCACAGAAGAGGTTATCAAGGATCTGGGGACCCAGGTTGACAGTAACCTTTCGTTTGACACTCACGTTGCCAAAGTAGTTAGGAAGACCTTCTACATTGCCCACCTGATCATGAAGGGATTCACATCTAGATCAAGGGAGGTCATCATCCCCCTGTACTCATCACTCATCAGACCAATGATTGAGTACAATGCCCCATTCGGAATGTATCTGACCCGACACCTGCAGCAACTGGAATGGCCCCAAAAGTTCCTCACCAAAAGGATAAAGGGTCTCAAAAATATGTCTTATGCTGCCTGACTGAAGGAACTCCAGCTCTATTCAGTCGCTTACCGTCTGCTCAGAGGTGACCTGTGCCTGACATACAAAGCCATGTCCAACCCGGAATTGATGAACATGCTCCACCTCAAAAAATCTAGATCCCTCAGAACTACAAGGGCGGGAGACTTAAACCTTGACACAGTTGTTAATAGGACGTGCTGGAGGGACAGATTCATCACCCAGAGACTCCCTATGCTGTGGAACAAAATCCCGGTACATGTGAGGCAGAGCACCTCGCTGGCCTTGTTCAAGAGAAATCTTGACCAATGGATAGGAGATCGCAGATATACCCCAGGGATTACCTCAGTGTCACTGCTTGACAGAGGCACAGCTAAATAATGGGCATAGTATCCTTCAAACTAAAGGGGTGGCGAAAGCCACAAAACTTTGGGCTAGGCTTATAAATGCCCTTGGGCAGATAGCCTAGTATGAACCTATGAACCTATATCCTGTAGTGAGGCTGAGATTGTACAGCAGTTTTACTTGAGGGATTAGTTCTTCTTGGAGTTCATGTAGGACGCAACCCGGGACGCCATCTGGTCCCATGGAAGCAGTGTTTTTTGCTTTGGAGAGGACGGCCTTCACCTGAGCATCAGAGATGTTTGGGATGCTGCATTCTGCCGGGATGGATACTTGCTCTTTTGGGGGGAGGGGGGGTTTGCACTGAACCTGTCTGCCAGGATATTGGCGATGTCTGTGGGTTCAGTGTATTTTTTGTCATTTAGAATCAACTCAGAACAAGTCTGGGAGTTGCATCCCAGGTTCCTAACATAACTGAAAAAAGCCTTATGATTGTCTTTAGTGTCCTGTGCAATTTTTCTCTCGAAGCTGGCCTTGGAGGATTTTATGAGGGATCGTAATTTTTTGCTAGTACTGATCAGAGATGCCTTCCCTTTTAGGGATTTTGCTCTATCATGGAGTAGCTTCCTCCTCCTGTTGTACAGTTTATTTATGGCTGGGGTCCACCAGACTGGACGCCTGCCTTTGGATGATTGGGTCTTGATTTTGTTTGGGATAGCATGATCCATGCATTCCTGGAGATGTCCGTCGAATGCGTTTATATAGGATTCTGCAGTTTGGGCCGTAGTTTCCACTGGCCCTGGGGCCTTGAAGGATTCCACTTCGGTTTTGAGAAGTGTGAAGTTCGCTTTTGAGAAGTTTTTCACTGTGGTTTTCTGGGCTGGGGGTGGGGTCGGGATGTGGATATCCAGTGAAATTAATTTATGGTCTGATCTTACCAATGAGGGATATACTTCTGGTACGGAGCATAGAGTCCCCATATTGGTAATGATCAGGTCTAGTATGTTTTCCCCTCTTGTGGGAGTGGTGACTAGTTGATGTCCTTCAAGGATGCATCTGCAGTCCTTACAAATGGGTTGTCCTGTCGTCAGGCAGCCCTTCGGTCGGCCGGAATCCAAAGTCTGGGTCTGACCTCGGCTGGTGTCGCACTTCACCCGACGTCATAGCTGCAGTTATTTGGGTATAAAGGCATCAGCCGACGCCATTTTCCTCAGTCTTTCTTGCCGCGTGGCGCCCGAAGCAGAAGCTGTTCGCAAGTGCCGGTCGGTCAGAACCAGAGATTACTACTACCGAATACTACTTCGAAGACTTCTAAAAAGCTAAGTACCCCGTTGGGGACTCTTTCTTGCCTCAGCCGATGTCAGAAAAAGTGAATAACTGTTTAACTTGTGGGAAACAAATACCTCATAAAGATTTCCACTCTTACTGCTTACCCTGTTTAGGCCCAGACCACGACGTAGTAGCTTGTCTAGCCTGTGCTTCTTTTAACCGGCGGACGCTTAGACGTCGGTCTGAATTTGCTGAGGAGTTTTTTGGCTCCGATTTCGCTTATATTATGCCGTCGGATCCTCCGACTACGCAAATGTCTAAAAAACGCAAGGAAAAGGACCGACACTCGCGGTCCGCGGTTTCGGCCGAAACCGCGGTTAAGCCAACCGCGAGTGTCTCGGTTTCGGCTGAAACCGAGCAAGCGGTTCTTCCTTCAGCCGAAAACTTACCTTCTACCGAGGCCTCTTCCAACCTGGTGGAGTCGGCCTCTGAAATCCCACCTGCTGTTGCAGTTTCTCAGGAACTATCTGACACTATTCCCTTGGATATTTCAACCCCTGCACGTGGAGCTGCTAGGCCACCTGCAGCCATGTCCATTAAGGCCTTTGCCAGGGCTAAAGCAGCTAAGACTACTAAAACTGTGCCTGCTAAGCCCCCCTCTCACAGGCCTAGCTCTAGTTCACAAATGCTTAGTTTAGCAGAAGATCTCATTTCTTTAATCCGGGGATCCCAACCTCATCCAGACAGGGCCTCTCAGCCTCCTCCAGAGAAGAGGCCTAGAGCAGAGCCCCCTCAGCCTATTTCCACAGATGAATCCTCTGATGATTCAAATGATACAGACCCTCCAGAGGCTCCTTTCTCCCCTTATGAAGACTCTGATGCTGAAGAGTCCATCCCTTCTGCCTCTCCGCCTGAGGAATTTTCCTTTGGGTAAACCTTGCATGCTATGAGGGAACAATTTCAGTGGCAGGGCCAGGATTTTTCAGACTCCAGAAAAAGGCTTAGAACCTTTCTGCATTTACCACAACATAGGCCTTTAGCCATACCTCCAGTTCTTTCTGTTGTAGATGATGCATTTAATGATGCTTGTACTGCTCCTGATTCTCTACCTCCGGCCCCTGCTAAGCCTTTTAGATACTACAGGTCCCGGACATGCATTACCATTTGTATAAGGCTCCTTTTGCAGATCCCGAGACTATCTCCCAAGGGCCTAAGGCTGTAGCAGCTACCTCTGCTAAAAACCCCCTCCCCTCTGAAAGGGAATCCAGATCCTTAGAGAGATGGGGTAAAAAAGTTTACACTTCTGCTACTCTTTCAGCTAGGGCCTTGAACTGTCAATTTCACATGATCCAGTATCAAGAATTTATGCTAGACCAGTTAACCAAAAAACTGTCCTCTGATGAAGCATTAGACAAAAAATCTGTTCAGGAAATGGTACATAACATTCAGCAAGTCAGTAACCATTCCTTAAAATGCGGCTATGATGCACTGGAGGCTACCTTTAGATCAGCCATGACTGGCACAGTTATCAGAAGGCATGCATGGTTAAAAGAGCAGGCCTTGCCAGACCATGTCAAGTCCAAACTATTAGATGCTCCTATGGATAAGATCAATTTGTTTGGCTCTCCTGCACAACAGGTGCTGAAGAAGATGGAAGAGAAGGCAAAATCTGTCCAAACAGTTAAAGATTTCTTACAGGTCCAACCGCCAAGGTTTAGCAGAAATTGGCCCTCCAAGAATTGGCAGAAACCAAAACAGGGGTGCCTACAGGGGATGCCAGTGGCAGGGTAACAACCAGCGAAGTACAGCCACAGACACAGCCACCATCACAACTACAGGGCAATCACAGTGACTTGGCACTGGCACCGCCTACCAGGGAACAACTAGAAGCACCCTTAGGTGGGAAGCTAGCCTTATTTTCAATAAACTGGCATTACATCACAAGAGACAAGTGGATTTTACAGACAATAGACCAAGGCTACAGGTTTCACTTCCATACTCTACCAGGGAAGAGAGGAATGCCAAACCTACCTCCAAATCAAAAGGCAGAAGCTCTAAAACAAATATCTCAATTATTAAGGATGAGAGCTGTGAAAAAGGTACCATCTATGGAGCAAGGAAAGGGATTTTACTCCAGACTCTTCCTGGTACCAAGAAAAGAGAGCAAATGGAGGCCTATTCTCGACCTGTCCGCTTTAAACACATTCCTCATTGTTCCAAAATTCAAAATGCTGACTTTACAGCAGCTTCTTCCCATGCTGGGCAAGGAGTCTTGGCTGGTAACTCTAGATCTCAAGGAGGCATACCTGCACGTCCCCATACGACCAAATTGCAGAAGATACCTCAGATTTCTTGCAGGATCAGAGCATTATCAATTCTCAGCATTGCCCTTCAGCTTATCTACTGCGCCCAGAGTATTCACGAAATGCCTGGCATCAGTAATTGCTCATTGCAGGCTTCAGGGAATCCAAATTTACCCCTACCTGGACGACTGCCTGATACAAGCGGACAACAAAAACAAGCTAACAGAAGACTTACAAAGGGTCATTTACCTGCTACAAGCCCTGGGATATACAGTCAATATAAAAAAGTCAAGGCTGATACCATCCCAAAGAATAACCTTTTTGGGTGCAGAGCTGGACTCATCAAAGCAAATGGCATTCCTAACAGTAGAAAAGCAAGAGCAACTACCTCTCTACTTCTTGGCATTAACAAAGCAGAACCATCTAACAGCAAGAAAAGTACTGCAAGCCCTGGGCTTCATGGCATCCTGCATAATACTGGTCCCTCATGCCAGACTGCATATGAGAAAGCTACAGTGGTACCTAAAGAATTTATGGTCTCAACACAAGCACAGCCTAGAAACCAAAATTCCAATAATCACATGCCTGAAGCAAGAGTTCTTATGGTGGGCTCAGGCCTGTCAATCAAACACAGGATTGCCCTTCTACAGCATTCAACCAAGCCAAACCATCACGACGGACGCCTCAGACCTCGGTTGGGGGGCCCACATGCTGGACAAGTGCATACAAGGCTTATGGACTCAAGACCAGCTGCACCTGCACATAAATCTAAAGGAAATGCTGGCAGTAAAATTGGCAATTCAGACATTCAGACCATTTCTCTGAGAAGGTCAATTGATGATAAGGACAGACAACACCACAGTTATGTGGTACATCAACAAACAGGGAGGCACACATTCGTACCCTCTATGCCGGATGGCACTGGACCTCTGGAATGTGGCTCTGAGCTACAACATTCAGTTACAAGCAATTTTTGTACCAGGAAAAGAAAACATTCTAGCAGACATATTAAGCAGGACTACCACGGATGCCCACGAATGGATGCTGCATCCGGACATCTTTAAAACCATTACAAGAAAATGGGGACTCCCAGAAATAGACTTATTTGCATCCCCACGCAATCACCGGCTAAAGAAATTTTGCACAAGGACATACCACCCACTTGCTTGGAAGGTGGACTCCCTATCTTTCAGTTGGAAAAGCCTGACAGCATATGCATTCCCACCACTTCCTTTGATGCACAAGGTGCTATTGAAGATCAAAGAGGACCGTCCAAGGATCATTCTGATAGCTCCAGACTGGCCAAGGCAACATTGGTACCCATTACTAAGGAGCATGTCTCGGGAACAAATATGGACACTACCCCTGGTTCCATTGCTGTTAACACAGAACAACTACAACATCCTGCATCCAAACCTGAAAACTCTGCAGCTGACTGCCTGGAACATTACATAAGATCAATTAACCCAAATTTATCCCAAAGGGTTAAAGACATTATCCTTGAGGCTCGCAGACCCTCAACAAGAAAAAATTATGCAGCAAAATGGAAAAGATATCTCATTTGGAGTACTGCAAAGGGAGAAGATGTGTCACTGGTAAACATAGCCAACATCCTGGAATACTTGGCAGAGCTCTTCCACACAGGCCTGTCCTATTCTTCCATCAAGATACATGCATCAGCTATTTCAGCAGAATACAGCTTGGATCCTCCTGTCTTCTCACATCCCCAACCCACAGAACAGGGGAGAAAGACTGTTGCATACCTTGGATGTACATAGACAGTTACGCTACTACCTGGACAGGACCAAGGGCAATAGAAAAACTGACCAGCTACTGGTAGCATATGCAACAGGAAGGGAAGGAAAAGCAATTTCAAAACAGACAATCTCCAAGTGGGTAGGAAATTGCATTAGATTTTGTTACTCCTACCATGGAAAGAAAACTCCAGAAAACATCAGGCCTCACTCTACAAGGGCTACAGCCACTACCACAGCTTTCTTACGAGGAGTGGCTACCAAGGACATCATAGAGGCTGCTACTTGGACCTCCGTGCATGCATTTGCCAAGCATTATAATTTACCTTTATACTCTAGATCACGAGCAGGTTTTGCCACTGCTGTTTTGCAAGGGATCCAAACTACACCATAATCTCTTTTTTCCTCCTCCCCCAGTTTGGCTATGGTATTCTACCCATTTGTAAGGACTGCAGATGCATCCTTGAAGGACATAGTACAGTTTTGTACCTACCATAAATGTAGATGTCCGATAGGAATGCATCTGCAGTCAGGATTACCCACCCGCCTTCCCCTCTGTGGTACTCCTAGGGTATTTGCCCATCTTATAGCTAGCTGGGGGGGATCTATTATGGTGTATTTGTTTGTATATATGTACATACATGCTTATTTTTGTGTTTGCTCTCTACTATTTGGAATCATTGGCATTTATCCAAATTTAGCCTTCCAAGAGGGCACCTGGCATCTGGGGCAAGAAACAGAGGAAAATGGCGTCGGCTGATGCCTTTATACCCGAATAACTGCAGCTATGACGTCGGGTGAAGTGCGACACCAGCCGAGGCCAGACCCAGACTTTGGAATCCAGCCGACCGAAGGGCTGCCTGACGACAGGACAACCCATTTGTAAGGACTGCAGATGCATTCCTATCGGACATCTACATTTATGGTAGGTACAAAACTGTACTTTCCATAGCATTTGAGTTTATAATTTCCAGGAACCTTTGGGCTAAGGTGCTGGGGCTTGAGTAATGCTCCCAGTCTACATGTTCTCCAATGTTTTCAGAAATTCCAGGGATTCCTGACTTTGAGATGGTGGTCTGTAGGATGCTTTTAACTGAAAAGCAGTCTTGCCCACTGTCATTTGCACATGGATAGTCTCCGATACTTCGTGCAATGCCACTAACCTGGAGGTGTGGATATCCTTGATAAATATGGAAACTCCCCCTCCTTTTGTGGTTCGGTCTGGGTTTTGGGGCCGAAAAGCATGATATGAGGTATAACCTGGTAGTGCTTGGGTGCTCTCTGGAGCCTTGAACCAGGTTTCTGTCACTGCACAAATATCGATGTTCTCCATACTGAGGAGAGCTTCGAGTGCATGCATCTTGAGGTTAAGACTTCTGGCGTGTAGCAGCATTACCCTTAGTTTCTTGTTCCTTGTGCTGTCTATGGAGGTGGGTTTGACTTTTGAGCATTGCCTAAAAAAGGCACTATGGGGGTGGCAAGAGCCTTTGCCAATATCCGAAAGCCCAGGGGTGACAGGTGCAAGCCGTCCCTAGCGAAGCAACATGGCTTGTCGAGCATGTCATCCCAGGCTGACAGACACTGGATCCCCTTTGAATGACACCAAAATTTTAGCCAGTTGTTAAAAGCGATCATTTTGTCTTTATACTGTGGCATCATTCTAGGTGAGGGTAAGTTGCTGCTTAAAGTCAGGGTCATACCGGCCTGGGCTACATGATCAGAGAGCTCCTCTATGTCTCTCTTCATGTAGTCGAGGGAGGTACGTCTCAGGTCATTCACGCCAGCATGTACAATGACTGAGTCATATTTGTATTTGCTTTGGAGTGACCTGAGTGCTTGCGTTATGTGGCAGATCCTAGCGCCCGACAGGCAGCTCACTGTGACCTTCTCTTTATTCAGCCTGGTGAGTGGGACATCAGTGTGTCTGACAATAGAGTCACCTATTACAAGAGTATCAGGTGTGTTATTCAGCCTTAAGGGCTGTGACTGCATGGCACACTGACTTTGTGTGCTATGTGTTGTACGTGTTTTGTTTTGGGGTAGCGTTTGCTTGGATGTCTACTTTGGAGGTCTCTGTTGCTTAGGTAGATTTTTTATTTAGAGCCTTCGAGTATGTTTTTGTGTTTTTATGTGTTTGGTTCCTGCTGTTGTGGTGGGACTATGTGATACTGGAATTGTGTTGTGTGAGGTTACCTTCTCCTCCTGACTGGTTACACCAGTTTTGAGATGAGAGAGCTCAGCCTCCAGTTTGGCTATATGGTTGCATCTCTCACATATATTTGAACCTGTGTGGAGGAGGAGAGGGTTGTCCATGTACATGAGACAGTTGTAACATTGCCTCAAAATTCCCAGATTCACCAGCTGGACTGGAGAGGAAACCATTGACTGACCTTTGGGCATGCTAGAGTAATATAGGGAACTGAATTAAAACGGACCAATAGGGGACAAGGTAATTGTAGAGAGTATAACAGTAAGTAGTGCTTATGGTTTATTAGTGCTAACTTGTAAGATTACTTATTTGGACCAGTGAGGGGCCTTAGAATGAGAATATGGTGTTTAATTTGAGAGATAGAGCAGTTCTAAGGGGAAAAGTGAAGAGCAGACTTTGTGGAGCCAGGAATAGTTTAAACCCAATTAGGCGGTGCTGCCCGATGCTGCACTATGCGCAAAAATGCGCAAAACCGCGCAAAAGAGGGTTTTAAGAGAGGGAGATCAAGGAGTTTGGAATTGACCCAAAATGGCCAATAAAACTAGTTTCAAGGCAGTAACCATTCCCACAGTGGCAGGCAGGCTGCTCAATGTTTATCACTGCCACTGATGAACACAGAGACTTCCCTTTAGCCCAAGCAAACAATGGCCTCCAAGAAACTTATAAACAGTTCAGAACAGCAAATCTGTAACTGAATTTTTTTAAATCTCAGAAACGTGGGAAAAAAGCAAGATTTTTTTTGTTTTTTTTGTTTTTTTAAGGAAAGCAGAGGTTCACAAGTATCAGCAAGTTAGAACAGTGCAGTAAATGACCTCACAGTTGAGTGCTTGGCCAAAGACAGACAAAATGCACATTTTAAGAAAAAAAAAACTATTTTAAAAATAATTGCAGGCAGGAAATTCAGTAATCAACTCTAGGTTGTGTTCTAAATACAGTTACTAACACAGAAATCAAGTTTAACAAGCCATTTTACATTTTACATATGTACATATATAAAAATATTTCAGGCATGAGCAATAACGCCATTCTTGACTGCAAAGTTGTAGTTATAGTTCATAGGAGGTTACAAAGCTATTGGCCCTGAAGCCCTTATAAGCCTAGCCAAGTGTTTAGCTCATGTTTAGACAAATCAGCACATGATGCCCATGTCTAGCAGGGACACAGGGGGAATCCCAGGGGTATATTTTCTGTTTCCCATCCAGTTGTCCAGGTTGTGCTTAAAAAGGGGTAAAGAGGTACTCTGCTTGATATGTGGAGAGGGAGTCTATTCCAGAGATGGGGGGAGTCTCTGGGACACATCTGTCCTGCCCACAAGTCTTGTTGATGTCCTGAGGCTGCACGAATGGGTTACTTGAGTGGAGCTTGACCTGCGGATATGCAGCAGTCCCATCAAGGTGGGATTCATGATCGCTTTGTATGCCAGACAGATGTCACCTCTGAAGAGTCTGTATGAAACTGAGTAGAGGAATAGGGCTTTTAAACTATCTGTGTATGGTAGATGTTTGAGGCCCTGGATTCTCCTGGTGAGGAACCTCTGTGGTCTCTCCAGCTGCTGCATGTGCTTTGTGAAGTACATGTTGAAAGGGGCATTGTACTCAATAATGGGCCTTATAAGGGAAGAATACAGGGATGTTATGACCTCATTGTCCCTGGATGAGATACCCTTACTTATGAAGTGGTCCATTTGACCTCATTTCCATTTCTTACATTTTTCAACCATCATCTTGCTTGAATTCCACTTCTGCATTTTGCTCAACTGTGTGACATTCCTCCAGAAAGTGGTTTAATTATTTATTCTCTCTAAAAATGTCTGTTTGTGTTTTGCACCATGGAGCTCAGGTTGTGACTGAAAAGGGTCTGTCAGCCTCCCACTTAACATGGTTATTAAGCTGAAATTAATAAGTACACAAACAGCTGAATAAAGAAATGAGTAAAAAATTAAATGATTTCAAACAAAGGTTAAGTTTAATTCATGGTATCTTGGAGAGTACAGCACACATCTGTTTTCATTACTTATTGAAATAAACAAATGTTTGTTTACAGGTACCTTGTTATATGTGTATATAGTTGGTAGTCTTACAGGACATAAAACACAGTAGGGGGTATTCGGAAAGGAAAAATAGCACAGTGTGTAAAGCTAAACTGTGCAGTCAGTGTTGACATTTCAAGGCATGTGCAGTTCAAAGATATCTGTATTACAATCATTGTAGTATGAAAATTGGTGTGGTCAGTAGTATATATTAATGACCATATAATGGCACTCAATTGAGATGGCTTATAGAAATACATTGATCAATAAACTGATATTTTTGTCTTTATGTATATTTATATATATATATATATATATATATATATATATATATACACAGAATGAACTGGCACCCTACCTAAGTACCATGTTCAATCATAGCCTCACCTCAGGCTTTGTACCCACTGAATGGCGCACCGTGACAGTTATCCCACTCCACAAAGGGGGAGCCATGACAGCCCCCTGGAACTACCGCCCCATTAGCCTGACGAGCCTGGTCTGCAAGGCCATGGAACGTATCGTCGTGGAACTCATAAACAAAGACATTGGTAATCTCCAAACTCTGGACCCTACTCAGTTTGGATTTGTAAAAGGCAGATCATGTCTCCTAAACCTGATTGACTTCTTTGAAGCAGTCACCAAAGCCGTAGATGAGGGTAAAATGGTTCACACAGCTTATCTAGATCTCGCCAAGGCTTTCGACACCATCCCCCACTCTGGAATTATAGATAAACTCACTAAACTAGGTATAAATCCCTATGTCACAAGATGGGTTGCCAACTGGCTCACGGACAGAACCCACACTGTGAAAGTAGCGGATTCCAAATCCAACATCAGACAAGTGGGGTACCACAGGGTTCAGTCCTGGGTCCTCTCCTGTTTGGTATCTACATCTCTGAAGTGCAGGCCAACACAAGAAGGTCTTTGGCTAACAAAGTTTGCAGATGACTGCAAACTAGGAGCCATAATCGAAACTCCTAACGATGTGGACAAACTACAAAAGGGCCTCACTGAGACAGATATCTGGTGTCAAAGCCATGGCCTGAAGCTCAATGCCAAAAAGTGTATTGTCATCCCCTTTGGTAAAAACTCTGTACCTATAAACTACCACATAGCTGGTAGTCTACTTAATGCCGAAAATGTGATGAGACCTTGGGACACAGGTGGACAGTAGTCTCTCCTTTGATAATCACATCACCACAGTGGTCAGGAATCCTTCTACGTGGCTCATCTCGTCACAAAAGGATTTTCATCCAGAAAAAAAGAGGTCATTGTTCCCCTCTACTCATCACTCATTAGACCCATTATAGAGTACAACGCCCCTTTTGGTATATACCTCACAAGACATCTACAACAACTGGAAAGACCACAAAAATACCTCACAAAGAGGATTACTGGCCTCAAACAGATGCCCTACGCAGACCGTCTCAAAAAACTACAGCTTTACTCCATGGCATATCGCCTACTCAGGGGCGATCTCTGCCTAACATACAAAGGTATGTCAAACCCAGAGCTGTTGGACATGCTCCACTTAAAGAAATCCCAATCCCTCCGAGCTACACGCTTTAGGAACCTTAACCTTGTCACCACAATAAACAGAACATGCTGGAGGGATAGATTCCTGTTCCAGAGACTTCCCATACTCTGGAACAGACTACCTATCTATGTCAAACAGAGTTCCTCATTAGCACTCTTCAAGAAAAATCTTGATGATTGGATGGGAAATGGGAAATTCACCCCGGGGATCACTTCTGTGGCTCTGCTCGACAGGGGCACAGGAAAATAATTTTCTTTGGTGGCGAAAGCCAGGGTACATTTTTTGGCTAGGCTTGCTTAGGGCCGATAGCCTAGTACCTACCTATGAAACCTACCTATGAACCTATATATATATATATATATATATATATATATATATATATATATATATATATATATATATATGTTGTATATGCAGCATGCACATTTGTGAGATAGTTGGTAATTATATATTGCGTTGATAAGTTCATAGGTATATACTAGGCATGCAGTTCAAACGATTGTTGAGAAGCATAGCCAGCTAAGCCCGAGTACTGTGAGTTAAGCTTCATGGTCAAGAAGCACCATGCTATACACCCCAAAGAGGATTTATGATTTCCAGGCTATTCATTCAGAATATTACTGAATACAGAGCATGTATAGTATTGCTTGACATGCATAGGAAGTTTACTCAGTAATTATAAGATTCCTTGGGATAGAAATCTGTTGTGCCAGCCATGTTCCATTTCTGTGTCTATAAAAAATTAGTCTTTGTTATGGATGTTCATGGTGGTGTGCATTTTGCATAGCTGTAAGAGTTCAAGCAGGGTGGAATGGGACATGTACTCTACTGATGGACAGCAGTCTGTCTGCTGAAAAAAGGCATACAGAGCAAGAACTGCACATATCACAAATGCCATTTTGATCCTTGTAAGTATCACCATGAATAGTAAGCAACAGTAAGGATTGTGGAAGGGTGTACAGCTCAACAAATTGTGTGGCCTCAGTGTAAATGTCATAATTTGGGCTTTAACCCAAATTTTACAAGTTCTACCTTTGGTATTACAATACATTGCAGGTAATATCAGCATGTTCCAGGAGGTGATATACTGGGCAGGTGTTTCCATCAGAAAGTTTCCAGGTGATTACACATGCAGAAAGCTTCAGTCAACAAACGCATTGTTGGAAGGTACGGTGTGTGTATTACAGGTAACACCCAGTTTCTGAAAATAACGGACAACAATGTTCAGCTTGGTAGAAGAGGTTACTTTTCAGCTATCTTTCATAAGCATTGTACTTCCATCTTACTAATTTCTTGATGTCCTTGCCCACTGCACGAGAAGCTGCCACTATGCTAAATGAGCATGGAGTCTGAGTGTGGGGTAAATGTTTGGAGTCTAAGCTTCATCACTCCACTGTTTTCTTCAATACAGCCCTCAGCTGAAGCTGGGTAAGCTGGGTACCCTTCTTGTGGTAGAAAGCTGCTCCTTCTTAAGTGCCAGTCTATGATGAAACTATGTGAATAGGCTTCTGTGTTGTAGGCACAGTGTTCGGTAATGTTGCAGGCACTGTACTACATTCCATTCTTTTGACCCTGAAGTTGGAGCCAGCCACTGGTTCTTCACCTCCTGATCAGTCATAGGTTGCTCCTATTTATCCTTAGAATATTCTTATTTTGACCACATAGTGGTAATAAACAACAGGCTATGAAAAACAGTCTACTGATGACATATATTGTGGAGTTTGTCCCATAAGGCTCCCACTGCCTCCCCATGGCTTTGTGCAGCCAGCTGATAGCTTAACATGTGTAATGCTTCCTTCAGCTTGTTTTAATCAGCATCTAACATTAGCAGGCTGTGTGCCCTCCATTGTTTTATTTGTATGAGCCGTACTACTGGATAACCTTGCACTTTCCTAGTGTCTCTAAAGTGCTGTAGTAACCTTTTGCAAGCCACCTAATTACCTGTACTGAGAGTGTTTATTATCTGTTATTATTCTCATATGTCCACTGATACTGTGAATGAATTAGTACCCACACTGGTTCTGGTGCGGTTTCTGGTGCCACTGTCTTGAAATGAGCCCACCGTGAAAGCAACATAGTGTAAAATGTCCAATTTATCTTCACCTCACCTTTTTTTGGTGATTGCTCCCTGCCTGAATTATACACATGTTGTCCAATTTTGACTTGGGAGTACCTTGTTTGGCTTCTGTTTGTATATCCAGGAAGAACTCCAACTATGTTATAGCAAATTAATGTCTACATGTAATTACTATTGGCCACCTGCTGCTGAGCTTACTTTCTACTAAGTACTTCTCCCCACCAAATTCTTAGGGATATGGCAACAGTTATTCTGGAAGAAAAATGCAGTGCAGTCTGAGAGTGTGCCAACACACAAGTAAGATTATCATCTGTAAATTTGTAGATGACTGAAGGCAAGAATACTCTTGTTACTTGATAGGTTCATAGGTGGTACTAGGCTACTGACCCAAAGGTCTTTATAAGCCTTGCCATGTGTACCCAATGTAATACTAGAGAAACCTAATATAAAGGAAGTAGCCTAAACTCAAGATCTTTGTTAGCAATGGCTGCCCATACCTAGTGCAAGCAATTTATGGTTTGCCATCCAGTCTACACTTAAACAGGGTCATAGAGGGGGTTTGTTGGATGTGAATTCATAGCCTGTTCCTGAGGATTGGCAACCTCTGTGAGACATAACTCTCTCTCTCCAGGGGGTCCTATTTATGTCATAGGTCAGGTTAAGGTCCCTGGAGCAAGTGACTCTTATCCCATTTGTCTTGCAGATGTGCAGCATTTCCATCAGGTTTGAATCCGAGATTGCTCTGTAGGCTAGGCAAAAGTCTACTCCAAGTAGTCTTTATGCTACTGAGTACGGTGATGGTGACTTTATTTTGTCAATGTATGACATGTGGTGGAGACCCTGTAATTTTCTTGGTTAGAAATCTCGTAGATTTCTCAAGTTGCTGCTGGTGCCAGGTAAGGTACATAGAAAGGGGGCATTGTACTCAGTTATTGGCCTGATTAGGGTTGAGTACAGGGGAGATATAACCTGTTTTGCTCTTCATGCATTGCCTTTGTTAGTAAGGTGAGCAATGTAGAATGCCTTCCCCCCACAGTAGACATACAGTGGTAAAAGTTTAGGCTACAGTCAACTTGTGTTCCCAATTCTCTCACTACTGAGTTGTTATATATGGTATTTTTATTTATATGATAGTCTGCAGAGATATCATTTTTACTGAATAGGATGATGATGCATTTTTAGCATTGAGTTCGAGTCCATGGCTTTGGCACCAATCACTCATTTGTGTAAGTCCCTTCTGAAGTACATGGACATCATTTGGGGATGCAGTGATGGAACCTAATTTGCATTCATCAGCAAACTTAGTCAGCCACAGCCCATCTGGTTTGGCCTAAACTTCTGAAAAGTATATTCCAAACAATAGAAGGCCCAGCACTGACCCTTGTGGAACCCCACTTTCGACAGGTTTGCTAGTTAAGGTAAAGTCCCCAGCTTTGACTGAGTGTGAGCTGAAGGTGAGCAGCAGTTAGCAACTTACATGACAACATAAGGGTTGATAGTCAAGTGGGAGAGTTAATCAGTGATACCTAAAGAAGTCTACCAGGTTTACCAGGCAAGACCTATCTTTGACAAAAAACAAAATATGCCAGATCAAGGGGTTGGAGATAAACTGTCCTTATTTATAGGGTCCATGAGTATTCGTTACATGGCCTTACAGATAAGAATGGTTAAGCTTGTGGGTCTGCAGTCTGAGTCGCACTTTTAATACTCTTGTCAAGTGGCATATGATAAATGGAAAAAAGCTGTTACTTGTAAAACTAGCAATAAAGTGTCAGTTACACGAATGCTGTTAGGAGCAGCTATACTGTCAGCCTTATTAAAAATACTTCCTGCATGCCAGTACATGAGGTTGTGCATGTACGCATGTATATAGCCACCAACACACCACGCATTTATACTGTAGTGTTACGCAGTTATCGCACACACCACGGAGCTTATAAAAATGGTATAACCAACACCCATTTTTATAGGTGTGTGTCCATCTGTATACATAAACAGAGCGAGACAAATTCAGAGACAGTTTTATATGTGTGTGTGTGTGTGTGTGTGTGTGTGTGTGTGTGTGTGTGTGTGTGTGTGTGTATATTATATATATTTATATATATATATATATATATATATATATATATATATATATAGATGTGTGTGTGGATCTATATAAACAACCAAAGCAATGCATATGATAAACACATGACGACACATTTATTTGTTTAAATTATCTATTTCCATCTTGATAAGGGGGTAAGTGGTCTCATCAACATGGCTATCTGAGTGACTACATTTGCCTCAACTAGGGCTGCCACCTTTTCAAATGCCCAAAGTGGGACATGTTCTGTAGAAATGTCAGATTTTCCAGGACAAAACATACCTACAGCCGTGCATAGTACAGAACTTTACTTTTTTGCACAAATAAAAGCTTATTCTAGTAACATTTGAATTGCTTATGCTACTTCACATAACATATAGAAGTTGCATATATAAAATAATTGTTTCATGCAACCATTAAAGAAAACTTAGGAAATATTTTTGTCCTGAAATCATAGGACATTTGCTATTTTTTTATTTTTTTCGCAGGACTGTCCCTCGCAAAGTGGGATAGGTGGCAACCCTAGCCTCAACTTTCAAATGATAAACAGTGCAACTCCATTGCAGTCAAATATTCAGGGAAAGAGTGAAAGATTCAAAGATTTCATCACAGTGCAGGGAAGAAAAATAAAATAATTTCAGTTGGATGCAATGAGTATTATACAGTCAGTTACTGTGTGATATCTGAAGGGTGTCAACTAATGGGAAAATACTTTCAGTACAGTAACAAGATTCAGTTTCAAAGTTGTCTGACATGTTTTTATTCTAGAATCTTAGGACATTTGCAACTCAGTGACTTTGTTTCCAAGGTGCAACTGTCCAATTTTTTCTTTTAGTAGTTGCATAAAATGGTTATTTATATCTGAAACACCCACTATTACATGAAATAGCAGAAGCAATTTAAATGCTACAATAATAAGCTTTTAGTTGTGCATCAACTAAAAGTTCTGTACTTTGCACTGACTGTACAAATGTTTTGTCCTGCAAAATCTCACTTTTCTATAAACAATGTCCCACTTTGGACATTTGAAAAGGTGGAAAACCTATATGAAAAATAATTAGCAGTGAAGGGGGAAAAGCATGTAGCAACAAGCATGAAACGGAAACAAACAAAAAAAATACAATTGCTTAGGCTGGGATAATCATTTCGCTAAATGTTGCATAAAACAAGCACATACTAAAGATGTAATTTCAGTGCTGCAAAGGCTGCAGCTCTGAGTGTAACTAGACAGCATCCCTGGCTAAGGCTAAACGAGTCATTTGAATAACCTAATAGCCTATGAGTGGGGGAGGGAAAATACAAAACGACATACTGTAAAGTCTTAGCACCCTCCCACTGAAGTTTGTGAAATCTGACAGACAGCAGGCCAGGCTAATAAGCTTCTCTGAAAATTCTGCCTCTGTGTGAACGTGTGACTTGCAGTGAACTAAAATGTAAACAAAGTACTATAGCAAGAAACTTATTTTAGAAATAAACTAATGCCCCTTTAAAAGCATTGAATTACTAGAGTAGCAGCAGCAGTCAGGTCATGAAATGCCTGAAAGGCCACTTTTCTCACTGGGTAAAATGCACAGAGTAACCTAATGAATGGCTGTCAGGGAGAGCTGTTGTCAGTAGAACTGCAATTTGAGATGGAATCACCTCTCCCAACTTTCCCTGATTTTGCAGGACATCCATAATTCTCCTCTTTTATTTTCTGATAAATCTTTGAGGGTTACAGTTAGTCCATAATGCTAGACATTATAGTTTCATACTACTTATTGTTCAGATAATGTGTGTTGATGAAAATCCTACTCGGATCTGATTTCTTGAGCAAAGGAGTTGAGAGGTATCGTTGGAATTTGCCTAACACCTTTGAAACGTCCTTCAGGATTTCTTCCCCCACAACCAAAGGTGAGCATGCTCTGAAAGGCAAACCTGAAATGTAAACAAAGGCTGAATAAAAACAAACAATCCCTGGGACTGTCCCTTTAATGTGTAGTAAATATATCGGCATGTTTCTACTAATAGCAGCTAAATGCTGTCTTTCTGCTGTTTAAGGATAGCAATTGTATAAGCAGGTGTCTACTGGCTGTCTACTGTAAAACAATCAATTTTTTTTTTTTTTGCTGTTTGCACTGCATGTGACGACCATGCCCTGGCCCAGCAATCAAAGAGCCTCAATCCTCACCACTGACACCAGGGAGTCATCTTCTAGAAGAGGAAAGGATAACTAATACACACAGTAAAGTACAATTTCCGTTAAGCGCACACAGAGATCACAGTCAGTCTGGGGCTGGCTGCTCCCTTGCTCACCAGATCCCCAATAAGACTCCCCACTGGCACAGCTATAGGATCCAGGTCTCAGCCTAACTGGGCAAGCTAGAACCTCCAGTATCCCCTCTGTCCAACCAGTGCTTCGTGTCCCTGCCAAGTAGCTGACACAACACACACACACTTTGAGGTAAGTATTTATACAACTTCACAGACACTCCTGGGAAAGGCTGAGACAGTTTCTGCAGCTGTGCCCCTTTACCCAGACTATACGGTAGTAATTACTGCCACCACCCAGTTAATAATATCAGCTGCTAAAAGACCCTTAAAAGGGTGTCCAATTATTACCGTGCAATATTATTATCCAATGGTAGTATGACTAACAGTCAAGGCTTACTTTAGAGTGGCCTATTACAATAACCTCTATAAATATGCAATGTATTCTAGAGCTTATCTCTACACAAATCAGCCACAGGTAGAAGGTTTTAAAAATATTTAATAATAAATAATGAAAACACAAGACAAAACTACTATACCACAGAGATATCTCAGAGTTCAGAGATCACACAGAAACTTAAAATAATATCGTAGGAAATATATGATTACACAGAAAAATGCTTAATCTAACTTTCTAATCTTTAGCTAATTTTAAGAGAAAAAACTGTGCTACAATCCTACTTACATACATAAAGAGCATAAGCAGTGCTGGGTTAGATGTCCAAAGTCAAAATGATTTTTGGTCTCTAGTGAGAAATAGTATTTACATATTACTAACAAACATGTCTCTAAGACCCTCCCAAAATTACATAATTTTTGACACTTAGGTTTTCCCAGTATTCATATTGCATCATCTTGACACCTGCTCTGAGTTCCCAGGCTAATAGAAACTCCATTTACATTATTTAGCAAACTAACACCTGCACAGGAGAATGCAACACTAAAAGGCATTTCACATATACACGCTAGCAATTATAGCAATAACCCACGCCTGGGTGTGGGTAATGCTAAATTTACCCACGGTTGGCGTGGTTTGGTCCCGAGAGCCCGAGGACCAAACAAAGCCAACCGTGGGTAAATTTAGCATTACACACACCCAGAAGTGGGTTATTGCTATTATACCATGACATTATTTAAGAAAAGAAACTATTACTTTTCTTAAATAATGGCATAGTATAATGCCTGTTTACTGCCCTTCCGCAGATGTCTGGCATCCGGCAGTTCTGATGTACTGCGTGCCTGCGCGGTATATCAGAGCTGTGAGCAAAAGCAAGGGAGAAAGCAAGATCTCCGTTTCTTTTTTTTAGTGTCTCGCTATGTTAAATGAGTTTAACATAGGGAGACAGTTTTAAAATAAGCAACGGACATCTCCGTTGCTTATTTTAAAACTGTCTCGCTATGTTAAACTCATTTAACATAGCGAGACACTAAAAAGCAACGGAGATCTTGCTTTCTGTTGCTTTTAACACTGTCTCGCTATGTTAAATGGGTTTAACATGGCGAGACAGCTTTAAAATAAGCAACAGAGATCTCCGTTGCTTATTTTAAAGCTGTCTCGCTATGTTAAATGGGTTTAACATAGCGAGACAGTGTTTAAAAAAAAACGAGTTATACTAATGGAAAAAAGTCCGGGCGACCGGACCTTTTTCCATTAGTATAACTCGATTTACAACGGGCGCGCTGGCCAATCAGCATGCACGTTTTGGGGGGATCATGGTATAATAGTCCTTAGTTACCACAGTAGACAGAATGTCTTCAGCCAGCCTGACCAGAACCAACTTTAAAGATCAAAGAATGTCATAAAATCATTTCCATTTCAAAAGACAAATTTGTAAGGCGTGACTTAGTTTTTCTTACAGCAAGGGAGCAATGTTATAACAGTCTTGAAGTTCACATTTTACTTTGTTTTTCTACACTCAAGAAAACATGCCTGTATTTTGCATTTATTTACAAATGCCAGAATTATATGTCAAATTCTGTTTGACTAGGCTGGCAGCCTTCGCCCATCTCTCCCCAATCGTCACACTGCATTTATATCAAGTAAGTCTGCTGCCGTCTGGCTAAGTGTTTGTTATTTTCTTTTCTCCATGCTAATCTGTAGTACATATGTTTATGTTATGAATATATATATATATATATATATATATATATATATATATATATATATATATATATTTTTTTTTTTCCTGTCCTTCCTACTGCAGGCTTGTGTTGTAATACCAGATTTCATGTTTGCTTGAACAGGTTCATAAGTTGCTACTAGGCTATCGGCCCTAGGGCCTATACAAGCCTAGCCATAACAATTCCCTGGCTATTTCTTCCTGCAGTATTTACTTCCCTGGATCCCTGTCTAGCAGGGCGACTGATGTGATCCCCGGGGTGAATTTCCTTTCTCTCATCCAATCGCCAAGTTTCCTTTTGAAGAGGGCCAAAGAGGTGCTCTGCTTGACATGTATGGGCAGTCTATTCCAGAGTCTGGGGAGTCTCTGGGTCAGGAACCTATCCCTCCAGCATGTTTTGTTTATTGTGATGACAAGGTTTAGATCCCTGGAGCATGTGGCTCTAAGGGATTGGGGTTTCTTTAAGTGTAGCATGTCCAACAGCTCTGGGTTTGACATGGCCTTGTATATTGTAGGCAATTGTTAATACATGAGAGTTTCCATTTGTAAAGAGTTTTGTCAGTGACTAAAGCTGCTGCTTTTTTTCATATATGCTAAACACTCTAGCTGGCTGCCTTTTTCCAAGTGCTTAAATAGCAGATTTACAGACTGTATATTGTATAGCAAAGAGTGGGAACTAACAGGCCTGCTTACCTGTCTATCTAACGTCTGTAAACCTACATTGCAGTAACCCCATATTTTCATGCAAACACACATCTCTTGTTAGCTTATTTTTCTTTCTCTCCTTCTATACTGTGGAAGCCACCATTTTTGTCCTTCGTAATCACAAACTTGCATACCTACAGATATCTCTGGTAAGCTTTCTTATTGTCCTCTTTAAAGGCTAGAAAGGTGAAATGCGCAACTGTAAAATATAGTGCACTACTCTTGTTCACCAAATGTTACTTAATGTGGATGAGTATAGACAAAGAGTAGAGTACCTGTCTAGTTCAACCATCAAGATTTCCTTATTAACTTTCTCTCTCTTCCCCAGTGAAACAACCCACTACCTAAAGAACTTGCACAGCTGATACCACAGTACAAGGACAAAATGATTGACTTCAACAATTGTCTAAGCTTCTGGTGTCATTCTAAGGAAATCCAGTATCTGTCTGCTTGGGATGACATGGTTGACAGACCACGATGCTTTGCCACAGATGGCCTGCACCTGTCACCCCTGGGATACCGGATACTGGCTAAGGCTCTTGCTGCCCCTATAGTGCCCTTTTTAGGCAAGGGTCAAATAACAAATTCACCACCATAACAGGAAGAGGCAAGCAAAAACTGAGGGTAATGCTACTCGATGCTAGAAGTCTAAATCTCAAAATGCACTCACTCGAGGCACTCCTTAAAATGGTGAACATCTATATCTGTGTAGTGACTGAGACCTGGTTCAAGGCTCCAGAGAGCACCCCTGCACTACCAGGCTATAACTCATTTCACACTTTTCGTCCATGTAACCTGGACTGAAACACCAAAGGCGGAGGTGTGTCCATATTCATTAAGGATATCCACACCTCTGAGGTTATCCAAGTGCAACTAACTCTGGGCAAAACTGCATTCCAAATTGTAGCTTGCTACAGATCCCCCACCATGCCCCAGGATTCCCACTCCTCTTTTCTTGATGTACTGGAAAAAATTAGGGTTCAACCAAACATCCTAATAATGGGCGACTTCAACGACCCCACTGTTAACTGGGAAAACTACTCGTGTACCAACTCCTTAGCTCAATGCTTTCTGGAATTCATAAACTCCAATGCCCTGGATCAACTTATCCACACCCCCACCAGGGGCAACAGTGTCCTAGATCTAGTCATTACCAACATGAGTGACTGGTGTTCCACACTCGAAGTCAACTCCTCGTTGGTCCGATTCGACCATAAGCTAATCACCCTTGCTATCCACATCCCGCCCCCACCCCCCATTAAGGAAACCACAGTAAAAAAAATTCTCCAAAGCCAACTTCATGCTTCTTAGGACAGAAGTGGTGAACTTCATGACACCCATGCAGATGGACAGTACAGTTACAACTGCTGAATCCTACATAAATGCACTCTATAAGCACTTAAACGAGTGCATGGATCGTGCTTTCCCAAACAGAACCAAAACGCTATCCTCCAAAAAAAGGAAGCCAATCTGGTGGTCCCCTGCCATAAACAAACTGTACAACAGAAGGAAGAAACTGTTGAAAAAGAGAGTAAAATCCCATGAGTGGAGGAGCTCCCTGGTCAGCCTCAGTAAGTAGCTGAGATCCCTTATAAGATCCTCCAAAGCTAGCTATGAAAACAAAATCGCCACTAATTCCAAGGACAACCACAAAGCATTCTATAGCTGTGTCAAGAATCTCGATGGCAACACCCAGATCTGCTCTGAGTTACAGCACAAAGGCAAGAAAATTACAGAACCAACTGATATTGCCAACATCCTGGCAGATAGGTCAGTGATAACGTTACCCCCCTCACCCCCTAAAGGGCCCATATCTATACAGGAAGAATGCAGAGTCCCTGTAATCACAACTACGCAGGTAAAAGCTGCACTCTGTAAAGCCAAAAACACAGCTTCCATGGGACCGGGCAACATCCCAGGCTGCGTTTTACACGAATTTCAGAACAAACTGACTCCCCACTTAAGCACCATGTTCAATAATAGCCTCACATCAGGCTTTGTGCCCACTGAATGGTGCACAGCAACAGTTATCCCACTCCACAAAGGGGGAGCCACCACTGATCCCGGGAACTATCGAACTATTAACCTGATGAGTCTGGTCTGCAAGGCAATGGAACGTATCATCATGGAACTCATAAACAAAGACATTGGTAACCTCCAAACTCTGGACCCCACCCAGTTCAGGTTTGTGAAAGGCAGATCATGCCTTCAGAATCTGATCGACTTCTTTGAGGCAGTCACGAAAGCTGTAGATGAGGGTAAGTTGGTTCACACAGCCTATCTTGACCTCGCCAAGGCTTTCAACACCATCCCCCATACTGGAATTATAGCTAAACTCACTAAACTAGGTATAAATCCCTACATCACAAGATGGGTTGCCAACTGGCTCACTGACGGAACCCACACTGTAAAAGTTGCAGACTCCAAATCTGACCTCAAAGCAGTGACAAGTAGAGTACCACAGGGTTCCGTCCTGGGACCTCTCCTGTTTGGTATCTACTTCTCTGAAGTACAGGCAAACACAGAAGGCCTCTGGCTAACGAAGTTCGCAGATGACTGCAAACTAGGAGCCATAGTCAAGTCCCCAAATGATTTGGACATCCTACAGAAGGTCCTCGCTGAGACAGATGCCTGGTTTCAGAGCCATGGCCTCAAGCTCAGTGCCAAAAAGTGCAGTGTTATCCCCTTTGGTAAAACCTCTGTGCCCGTGAACTACCACATAGGCAGCAATCTACTTAACACCGAATGCGTGATAAGAGACCTTGGGACCCAGGAGGACAGTAGTCTCTCCTTTGATAGTCACATCGCCACAGTAGTCAGGAAGTCCTTCTACGTGGCACACCTCATCATAAAAGGGTTCTTATCCAGGAAAAAAAAGGTCATTGTTCCCCTCTACTCAACACTCATTAGACCCATTATAGAGTACAATGCTCCTTTTGGAGTGTACCTCAGAAGACATCTGCAGCAGCTGGAAAGGCCACAGAAGTACCTCACAAAGAGGATTACTGGCCTCAAACAAATGCCCTACACTGACCGCCTCAAAAAAAAAAACTCCAGCTTTACTCCATAGCAAATCGTCTAATCCGAGGTGATCTCTGCCTAACATATAAAACTATGTCAAACCCAGAGCTGTTGGACATGCTACACCTAAAGAAATTCCAATCCCTCCAGGCTACACGCTGTAGGGACCTAAACTTTGTCACCACAATAAACAGGACATGCTGGAGGGATAGATTCCTGTTCCAGAGACTTCCCAAACTCTGAAACAGGCTACCCATCTATGTCAAGCAAAGTTCTTCATTAGCACTCTTCAAGAAAAATCTTGATGAGTGGATGGGAAATAGGAAATACACCCCGGGGATCACTTCTGTGTGTCTGCTCGACAGTGGCACAGGAAAATAACTTTCTTGGGTGGCGTAAGCCAGGGAACCTTGTTGGCTAGGCTTACATTAGCCTAGTACCTACCTATGAACCTTTGAAGTTCACTTGCAGTTGCAAGAGTTCACAAGGGAAAAATACATAGAGTTAAATCTATGTAAGACAAATTCATAGACTCAGACTAATAATTTAATTTGTAAGTCATGCACTAGTGTGTTCTGTTTGTAGTGTTGAATCTGCTTGAAGGATATCTCCACCCTTACAGGCCTTTTATTGCTGAAGGTGAAGCTACATTAACAACTTCCCCCATATCCCACCCTCCCCAGCACCTCTACTCATATCCCAAGCAAACCACTCCTCCTCATTCCTCTGATCCAGTTGTATACAACTCTGTCTTGTCCACATCCACATTTTATTCACGCCTTATTTAGTTTTATTTAACCAAACTTATCTGTTTCCCCTTATATCCATCAGCTTGAATTGTCATCCCCCACTATAATTCTTTGCATCTTACTGTATTTTACCATCACAAGCATATCACCACCTCAAACTGTCTTACATGAACTCCAGGCTTACCACCTTCTCTTCTATTATACACATAAACTAACATTGTGCCATAATTATACTACTGACCAGTCACATCTCCCCCACCCCTCCTTATCACAAACCACAGGGAAAAGCACCTAACCACATTGTCAAAGCCCACTCTGATATCAAAACATTTCTAACCTTAGCTTTAGCTGCACACATATCACAAGATAACTAATCTATTTTTATACCTGATATTACATTCTAACATATAAATACCACTTTTACTATTGTTAAACCCACTATCACAGTTGATATGCCTCTCCTAACCTGCCTAGCATCTTTCCTCTTAACTCTCAAACTCGCTACAGCTACATCGTCGCTTACCCCCACACATCAGTACACATCAACAACCTCCTCCAACCATTGCCCCAGTAAACGACACAACTTTTCATAAATCTCCTCTCATCTTTTCCCCTACACCCTCCCATATTATTCAGGCCACAAATTGGCCTCCTCACCTACTACAAAACCACAATTGACACCAGTATCATCACCTAGGAATAAAAACACACTTCCCATGGTACTCTTTCCTCATTACCTACCTACTCAGATGTGGAGGCATACATCCTAACAACAAGAGTAACCTCAAAAATTTAAACAAACTTACACTGAACCTTAGAAGTATATAAAATAGCCCCATTGCATGCTTGGATTGATCAAAATAAACCTGTCATACTAGCCCTTACAGAAACATGACTACACCAGTAAAAGACTCAGAAGTAATACCTCCAAACTTTGCAATAACCAGAAGAGAGAGATATCTTTTAAAAAAAAAGAGGGGGGGGGGGTAGCAGTTCTGTATCCCTCTACACTCAACATCACACCCTACACCAGTAATATACCCATCTTTTTCAATGCTGAGGTACTAATCTCTTTTTGAACCTCAATGTATCAAAAATAATTTGCAACATAGTACTATATATATCACACCAGGTAACAGTATACCAGTGTTGGAAAATATTTTATCCTGGACATCCCAAACAATAAACCTTGAAGCAATATTCTTAGGTGACATAAATATAGATTGGCAAACCATAGTTTCCGACTCCCCCACAAATAGTATAAATCTGTATGGTTTTTCTCAGCTTATCAATGCTCCAACAAAATACAAAAAAGATCCTAACTGACAGTCCATCTTAGACTGGATTCTAGTATCCCACCCTGCCAATTACCCCTTTTCTGATACACTAACTCCCTGAGCAATCATCTTCTAGCTTATTCCCTTAGAACAAACTCCCAACAACTAAGAGTACACACTGTAAAATCAGTTAGAAACTCAACTAATTTTTGTCAGCATAAATTCAACAATCGCCTACAGGAAATAGACTGGACACCCCTTAAACAACTACCCCTTAATGCTGCTGTACTATACTTTAATAACACCTTCCTTCACATACTTAATACACAAGCTCCCATTCTTATGAAAAGAATCAAAAAGAACTCAGCACCATGGCTCTCTAAGGAATGTAAACACCTGATGAAGCAAAGGGACCTAGCCTGGTCAACCTGGAAACAAAACAAAAATGAACAAAATCATGTTAATTTCAAAACACTACATAAAGTGACAAAACTAATCAACAGAGATAAGAAGTCATATTATTCCCAGATTCAACTCCAGCATAAAATCAACCCCAGTAAATTTTGGCACTCCATGTCTTCTCTACTTAACCTGGAGAGCACAGATACCCCTCCATCACAAATAGCCGAAAACTTTAACAAGCAATTCATAAAATCAATTTCAGACCTATTAACTAACTCCCCTAATGCTGGTACCCCCCACCCTTCAACCTATTCAGACACCAACCCCAGGCAATCTACTTCTAACCCTGTCATAATTAACCCTTGCTACTCAACAAAATGTCATACATACCCCATTCTCATTTTATCCCATACCCACTGACACCATTAAGAAACTGCTACAAAAACTAAAACTCTTCTCTACCTCAGCTGATAATCTCCCCCATACTACCTCAAACTGGCTGTTAACCCAGTCGCCTACCCAGTCACTATCCTTATAAATAGATCTTTATCCGAATCAGAAGAGTACCTACCATATGGAAACAGTCTCACATCACCCTCATCCACAAAGGAGGAAACTCTTTTGATCCATCCAATTTCCGTCCTATATCCATCTTGTCACCCATATCCAGAATTCTTGAGAGAGGTGTCCATCAACAGGTGATGCATTATCTATTGCAAAACAACCTTTTAACCAAAAACCCAACATGGCTTCCGACCTAGCCACAGTGCAGCTGCAAGCCCTGTTATCTTTTACAGACACCATGAACAAGGCCAGAGATGCAGGATACTGTACAGCTTCAGTATTCCTTGAGCTCTCCAAGGCCTTTGACACAGTGTCTGACCCCTTACTTTTGAACTCACTGTCTAACCTAGGCTTCTCACATAACGCAGTAAAATGGTTTCAGAGCTACCTCAAGGATCATAAACAAGCAGTGAAATGGTCCAATGAACTCTCACCCTTCCACCACAACCCTACTGGATTCCCCAAGGCTCCATCCTAGGACCCATTTTCACAAACAACCTTCACCCTACCTCTCACTCTGGGACCCTCATTCAGTACGCTGATTCTTCCACCATAATCTGCACTGCTCAGTCACTACCAGAACTACTTTCAAAAACTCAACAGTCTTTTACTGCAGTTGAATCCTGGCTAAGAAATGCCCAACTCTTTCTTAATCCAAAGAAGACAAAATTAGTACTCTCTTCATCCCAAGAACACCTCCCCTGTCACTGATCATTTCAACATCCTTGCATCTGACACTGTCATAGAAATAGTTCAGGAAACCAAACTTCTAGGTGTTATCATTGACAGTAAACTTTCATTTGACCCCCATATACAGCAAATTATAAAGAAAACTCATCAAAAACTGTGATTCACATATATAAAAACAAACATTTCTTTACTGCAACAACTAAAGCTACCCTTGCAAAAACGTTTTACTTCCCTCCTTTCTCTATGGTGCCCCTATCTTTACTAACTTACAAAATTCTACCCTAAGCAAGTTGGAACAGTGGTACAGCAAAGTTTGCCACAAACTCTAAATATCACACAGACCACTGTAAACCACTCCTAGAATTAAATTGGCTTGAACTACCCAACTAACTTGCCTTTATTCAGCTGTCCACCTTGTACCTACTTATTTTCAAGCCTACTGCCTGCGCTGCACTAGCCACTCTTGTCACTCCTTACACACCAAATCGATCCCTATGATCAGAAGACAAACATCTCTCAGCTATCTCAAAACCCACCAGAAAACCTGGTCATTCTCTATGTTCATATTCTGTCTCTATACTTTGGAATTCACTACCTCTAGCTACCAGGTCTATGCCTGTCCTAACCCATTTCAAAGCCTCTTTAAAAAAAATCTCAAAATTACATGGCTCTGCTCCTGCATAAAGCCTGCCTAATGTTCAGGTCTTCCTCTTTCTATCACATTTCAGTACCTCCATAGACTGCAAGATCCTAAGGCTCTTCTAACTCCTCCTCTGCTTCTATACCATATCCATAAGCTACTGTTCAGGCTTTGCTTCTATTCTTAACTCTCTGTCACTATCTATCTGCGTCACTACCTTTCTGGCTGCTATTTTCCTAACTGAAACTAACATTCTATTTTGCATGTACTATTACAGTCAATGTTACACATTGCACTACCTACATACTACTTTTTTGGACACTGTCTCCATCATGTGTGGTGAGAGTGACTATTATTGTCTGTAATGTTTTAACTGTATAGAATTGTCTAGATGTGTAGCAATATATTACGACATCTTGTAGCAGTTTGTTCTTTCAACTTATTTTTTGTATAGTATTTTTGTTGTAATTTTTATTATATTGGAGTATACTGTATTTTTATTGTACTGTATATGGAGCTTTTCATCATCTGCTGAAAATGAGTTCTGTAGACCTAGTCAGACCACCCCGGTAAACAAATGTCAAATAAATAGTCCAACTTTTCTTGATTATCGCACCAATTATATCCTTAAAATTCTGAGTCTCTTTTTCTTTGCCAGTGGTTATAAGTATAATGCAAATAACAAAGGGGAAAGAGGACACCCCTGCCTAGTTCCTCTGTTCAGGCAGAACTCATCAAAGAGGAACCACCCACTTTACTTTTGCCTTCGATCCCTTGTACATCATCTGAATCAACCTTACTGTTGTATTAGGGAATGCATATGCTTCCATTGCCTTACTCATAAAATCTCAGCATACTGTGTTGAATGCTTTCTCTGCATCAAGACCCACTAACAGTGGTATTTTCTTAACATTCTGCTTCCCTCTGGATCATTGTTGTTCTATTAATGTTGTCAAATGTTTGCATCCCATCCACAAAACCACACTGATCTGGATCCATCAATTTTGGCAACACCGTTGTCATTCTTTTAGCCATTATAGACATAGACACTTTATAATCATGGTTAGAATAAAAACAGGCCTGTATGAAGCTGGATCTGATGGGTCTTTACCTCCTTTAGATATTACAGCCACCACAGCTTTCTTCCAGGATGTTGGTGCTTCTCCACCTTTTAAAGTAATGTTAAAACCTTCTAGATCTTTATCACTTTTTTCTCTCTTAGCTTTCATATCTCCTCTGGAATGCTTTCTCTTCCTGGAGACTTTTTTGTAGATTGGTTATGTATCACCATTTTTATCTCATCTCCTCCTGTCCTGTTAATAAGAGGTTCATCTACTTCTAACCTTGGCATATTTCATTCTTTCATAAATATTTCCATTTGTGTTTTTTCCTTGATTTCCACATTTCTCTGCTTTACACAGATTTTCATAAAGTTTCTGAAATATTTCTTATACCTCTACATGATCTCTGGTTATATTCGCATGTTATAGGTTATCAAGCTTCATAACAATCCATGTTAAGTTGTCAATCTCGCCTTCATTCTTGCTTGATGGGTTCGGAGCCGATCCCTCGGCTCCGACTCGGCACTTGCTTTAGCTCGAGAACTCCTTTTACCAGCTCGAGGCAGCCCCATATCCCATGATGCAAGGCAGGAAGTACCCAGATCTCGTTTGCCGCTTCGCTTGGGAGGTCTTCTCTTTACCAGCTCCTGGTAAGTAATTCACATTTGTGACATTTAAGCCCCTTTTTAGTTAAAAACAAAAAGTTTTGATAGTTTAACTTTAAATTTAACTTTTTCTGACAGAAATCCCTGTCTCTTTTAATTTTTTTAGTCAGTTAATTTCCCTATCCCATTCCCCCCCCCTGTTAGGGTGTGTGTGTTGGTATTTTTTACTAAATACCTTTTTGGTATTAGTTTAATTTAATTGGACTGGTGTGTGTGTGTTTTGTTAGGCACCATGTCTAAAGAGAGGGTTTCAGGTTTTAAGAAGTGTGACTCGTGCTGTCAGAAGATGTCTCTGACAGACGGTCACACTTCTTGCCTGTACTGTTTAGGCCCTCTTCACCTGCAGGACTCCTGTGCTATTTGTCACTCCTTCAGCCAGAGAGTCCTGCAGGAGAGAAAGAATAAGTTGATTCTCAGGGGTCTTCTTAAGCCGGAGGGCTCTCCGGCTAAGTCGGCCCCACAAAAATCAACTAAATCTGCCAAGACCCAGGCTTCTGTTTCTAAGCCTGTGGTCTCGGCTCCGACTCGTATAGAGTCGAGATCGGCTCCGGCTGGAGCCGATTCTGGATCCACTAAGCTTTCGGCGCCGATGGCTATCGGTGCCGAATCTGCTTTGACCACTGTGGTGTCGGTTCCAACCGGCTCCGACACCCACGTGTACGGGCATCGGTGTCGGCTCCGATCGGCTCCGACACCCATGTGGCACAGGCATCGGTGTCGGCTCCGACACCGTTACTTTGGTGGCTGTATCGGCTCCGGCTGGAGCCGATACATCGGCGTTCTGCCGGCTCCGGAAATCGGTGCCGACAGGATCGGTAATATCGGCTCCGATGACCCATTCCAGGAAGAGGTCGAGGTCTCCTTCCTTGGAGCCGATACTTTCGGCTCCGGCCTCGCCTCTTCTATCGGAACGGAGCCATCGGAGCCGATCTTCAAGGTCATCCAGGTTGTCAGACCATGACCTAGAGAGAGTGGTCAGTAGATTGCTCAAGTCACAGGTACTGGCCCAAATGCTACACAGTCCGTCTCAGCAGCCGACTGTTGGTCCATACCCCGTTACAGTTCCTCCTTCAACTCTACCCCAGAGCTTGGAGTTGGAGTCTTCGGGCATGGTTACTGCTACGGCTGGAGGACGGATACCCCTTCTGTTCCTTCAGCCCCTACTCTTATCTCCTCTTCCTTAGAGGGATTCGGTGGTCGGGCTTCCATGGTCTCCTCCGAGGGGGTGAGTGGCATCGGACCCTTGTCCGAGCCCGCTCTTCCCCTTGGAGCCTCGGCCTTGGTGAGCTCGGCTCCGACATCTGCCTCGGAGACTTCCCTTCGGTGGCCCCTGGGTTCCTAGCTCTTGGAGCGGGTCTCTCGGACCTGCCTGGGAGGGGAGCATTCGAGGTGATGAAGAGTGTACTGGCCACTGGTATCAGTCAGCAGTCTCTTCCCGTAGCTCCTCCCTCTATTGTACCTGTTGACATCTCTGCCACTTCTCTTGCTACAGGACCCAGAGATCCTCCGCCTCAGGTTTCCCATTGGGAATTTCCCCTCTTCCGAGGATTCTCCTGATGTTTCGGGAGATCCTCCTAGGAAGAGGACTTGTAAGAGGAAGCATGTAGACTCCCTGAGTCTGTCACTTGGATACTGACTTTGATGAGTCAGAGGGATCCCTAGATCCCCTCTGAGGATGTCTCCTTCTCAGACATCCTAGAACTTCTGAAACAGAGGGAAACTGGCCCACCAACAATCCCTCTGAGGATGAGTCAGTATACCTAGAGGCGTTTGGATCTCGGCCCTCCACCTCCTGGGTGTCTCAGCGTTTCGACCCCCTTATGCAGGTTATAGCACGAAAGGCGTGGACAGCTCCTGACTCTGTAGAGCCAGTCCCTAGGAGGCCTTCTAAATTTATAACTGCCCCTAGTGACAAACAATTCCTTACAAAGGGTGTTCCCGCTGATGCCATGGTGGTGGCTGCGGCCACCAAAAAGGAACTTGCAGATCCTTCCGTGCCCGTCCATCCTCCTAATAAGGACTCTAGGACCATGGATAGGTACGACAAGCGGATGTTTTCCTCAGCGACCTTTGCTATGCGTTCGCTGAATTATCTTTGTCACTTCACCAGACTCCAGAGAGATATCCTGAAGGAGCTGGGAGAAGTAGTTCAGGATCCTACAGCTGCAGGGGCCCAAGAAAAGATTGCTTCGCAGCTAGGAACCCTCAATTCCATTGCTAACTCCTCCATGCGGCTAATATCTTATGCTGCTGATGGGCGAGTAGAGCCGCAGGCACAGGTGTGGCTCTTAGGCGCCAAGCCTGGATGCGGCTATGTGATTTTGCGGATCCCTTTAAGGCGTCCTTCACAAATTCTCCCTTTGATGGGTCAGCTTTGTTTGGCCCTCAGGTGAAGGAAACCTTGACCAGGTGTGAGCAGGACGGCAAGACTCTTTCTGCTGTTGGAGTCCGTTTTCCACCCCTTCCAGCCCTTATCCCAAAGGACAGAAGGGTGGGAAGATGTGGTTCCGTAAATCTCAAGGAGTCACGCCCGATTCACGTGGTCAGTTTACCCCTAGAGGCAGAGGGGGTAACAACAACAGACGCCGCTCTAGAGGCAGAGGGTGTCCGAAGAACCAGGGCAACAGGGAGTCTCTTCCTGAGAAGCCCTTTCAGCATCCCTGAGGTGTTGCCCGGCTGTCCCTCCTTGGAGGCAGTCGGGGGAAGATTATCACTGTACCCAGAAGCCTGGCATTCCCTCACTCAAGACAGATGGGTACAGTCGATCATATCCAAGGGTTACATAATTCCTTTCGAGGAAAGTCCCTTCCCCTCAAGTTCCCTTCCAGATGTACCACCCGGTCTAAGGGACATTGCAGAGTTAGAGATCGCAAAACTACTGCAAAAAGAGCCATTCAGCCAGTTACAATAGACCATTCAGAGCCCGGAATCTACTCAAGGTTCTTTTTGGTCCCCAAAAAGACGGGAGACTGGAGACCAATATTGGATCTCAGCAGACTCAACAAGTCTGTCAGGAAGACAAGATTCCGAATGGTCACTCTTCAGTCAATTCTACCCTTCTTACAGAAGGACAACTGGATGTGCTCAATAGATCTTCAGGATGCGTACTATCACATCAAAATTCACAGACGCTACAGGAGATTTCTCCGCTTTCTGCTGGGGTCCAGTCATTTCCAGTTCAGAGCCCTGCCCTTTGGTCTCACTACAGCCCCCAGAGTGTTCACCAAATGCATGGCAGTGGTCACGGCTCACCTGAGGCGTCAAGGATTCCAGGTGTTTCCGTATCTCGACGACTGGCTCCTGTCAGCCACCACCAGGCATCAGCTTATACAAGCCAGGGATTACACAATAGACCTTTGTTCTCATTTGGGCATCTCAGTCAACTACGAAAAGTCATCCTTATCGCCCTGCCAGTCTATTACCTTCATAGGCGCAAACTTAAACACTGTTCGGATGTCAGCTACCCTTACAGAACAAAGAGTTTCAGACATTCAGACTCATGTCAGGATCATTCTGGCCAGCAAGAAGGTACAGGCCAGAATGGTTCTAAAGGTGTTAGGTCTTATGGCTGCGGCCATCACTCTTCTTCCCTGGCTCGATTCTACATGCGCCTCCTTCAGTGGATGCTGTTCACACAGTGGTCATACCAGCAACTCCCAATGCGTCACCAGATTCTGGTGACACAAACATGCAAAGAACATCTTGCTTGGTGGATCACATCGTCTCAGGTTCACCAAGGCAGGTGCTTTGTACCTCCATCCCGATAGCCACTGTCACCACGGATGCCTCCCTGATCGGGTGGGGGTCATTATCAGGGCAGGATGGTTCATGGGGCGTGGCAACCGTTCGAGTACCATCTGCACATAAATGTCCTGGAGATGAGAGCAGTGCTTTTAACGTTGCAAGCCCTCAACGACTTTCTTCCCGTAGGGACAATTGCAGTCCACACAGACAACATGTCTGTAGTTTGGTATATCAACAAACAGGGCGGAACCAAGTCCTACCCCTTGTGTCGAGAAGCTCTCAGACTATGGCAATGGGCGATCTCCTCTCATCGGTTTCTGGTAGCAACGCATATCCCTGGGAAAACCAACATTATAGCGGACAGATTGAGCAGAGCTATTCTCATGCCTCACGAGTGGTCTCTCAAGCAATCCATAGCGGAAGAGATTTTTCTGGAATGGGGTCGTCCATGTTGCGATCTTTTGCTACTCCCCAAAACAGCAAATGTCCAGACTTCTTCAGCCTCTTCCCTCTATCAGGCCATCCCCAGAGAAGCTCTGACCCAGGATTGGCCCCAGGGACTTCTTTATGCCTTCCCTCCTTTCCTCTGATCCCTCAGGTGATCCAGAAAGCTACCGTTTGAGAGCCAAATTGATTCTCATTGCCCCTTACTGGCCTCGACAAGTTTGGTTCCCGTTCCTCCATCATCACCTTTTGGTGCAGCCGTGGCATCTGGACCCAGTGCCAGATCTACTGATTCACCAATCCGGTCAGCTGCACCGGTCAATCCCTTCTCTCAACCTCACAGCATGGTTGCTCCACTTCCTTCCTTAGCCAGGCTTCTTTTGATCTCTAACCCAGTTAGAGATATCATAGTAGCTTCACTAAAATCCTCTACCAGGAGGATTTACACAAGCAAATGGAAACGTTTCTCTTATTGGGCTAAGGCCCAAAATACTGATCCTTTTACTGCCCCTGTTCAGGCAGTTCTGGACTTTTTAGCAGAGTTTTTCCATGCAGGCTCCTCTTCTTCCACAGTCAGAGTTCAGTTGGCTGCTATTTCTAATTTTCATGTCGGGATAGCAGATCATAATATTATGTCCCATAGGCTCTGCAGGGCCTTTTTGAAAGGAATTTTCCTACTAAAGCCTCCAATCAGGAATCCTCCTCCTCAGTGGGATTTAAATTTAGTGCTGACATCCTTGATTTTTCCCCCCTTCTAGCCAGCTGTTTCTTGTTCCCTGAAATATCTTTCTTGGAAAACTTTATTCCTAGTGGCTATTACATCTGCCAGGAGGGTGTCTGAACTTCATGCTCTTTCGGTTCGACCCCCCTATTTGATTTTTCACAAAGACAGAGTATCTTTGAGAACTAATCCATCCTTTTTACCTAAGGTCGCTCAAAAACAATCTGAATCAATCTATTGATCTCCTGTATTTTTCCTAACTATTCAGATAGAGCTGAACAAAAGCTACATTATCTTGGCGTCCACCGTCAGCTTAGATATTATTTGGACAGAACAAAAATTTAGAAAATCTGATCAACTTTTTGTTTCCTCTGCGCATAATAATCTAGGCCTTCCTGTTTCTAAAGTGACTTTGTCCAGATTGCTTTCTTCGGTCATCACTGAAATTTATACGATCAGGGGAAAACAGCTGTGCTCAAAACCTAAAGCACATTCAACTAGGAGTTTAGCTACTTCTACAGCTTTTCAAGCTAGACTGCCTTTAGACACTATTTGTGCAGCGCCACTTGGGCCACTCCTCACACTTTTGTTTCCCATTACAAATTGGACTTGGCCTCCAGGGACAGAGCCAGTTTTGGCTCTACAGTCCTCAAGAGTTTGTTCCATTGAGCCACCCAGGATAGAGGTGCTAGGGACGCGGTCCCATCAAGCAAGAATGAAGGCGAGATTGACAACTTAACATTAAGAAGTTATGTACCTACCATAACGTTCCATGTTAGTTGTCTTCTCGCCTTCTTTCTTGACCCTCCCTCCTTCCGCCTGGCCTGGACAGACCTTGTATAAGAAACTATAATGCTAAAGACCATTCAAACCTGGTCCTTTTTCCATTTGTAAGTTTCTTCTTCCTTTGGGAAGTATTGTTTATGCTTGGTGTTATTGCCCTTTTGTCAACAAACGAGATCTGGGTACTTCCTGCCTTGCATCATGGGATATGGGGCTGCCTCGAGCTGGTAAAAGGAGTTCTCGAGCTAAAGCAAGTGCCGAGTCGGAGCCGAGGGATCGGCTCCGAACCCATCAAGCAAGAAAGAAGGCGAGAGAAGACAACTAACATGGAACGTTATGGTAGGTACATAACTTCTTATTTCTGCAGTCTGCTACCTGAGTCATTGTGCTAAAAGGTTTTGTGCTCTGGAGTTATCAAAAACAGTTGCATAACAGCTATCTTAACTATTGCATACTATCCAGGTAGTATTTTATCTTTAGCACTCTGCAGTTGGCCTGTTCTTACTTTCTAAGATTCTCCTTATTCTGCAGTACCTTGTCAATCCCTCAAAATAGTTCTTGTTACTTCTTAACAGTATCTCTCTTGATTTTATTTCTTCTCTGTTTTTAAACTCCACTTTTGTTTTATCCTACTCTCTAGCTATATCTTATGAAGAATGTTCTGTTTTACCTAATAAATACTGAATAATTTCCACTACCCATTCCATAAATTCCTCTCTGTTTAACAGATAGGTGGGGAAGCGTCACTGTCTCATTTTTATTTCACTACCCTGCTTTTTTATCTTGGCTATTATTGGTGTGTGATTTGAAATAGTTATTGGATGTATATCAAACCGTTCAATTAAATGCATATGTTACTGTGAAATTTCTGTCTAGCCTAGCCCAGTTAATTTACCTTGGGGAATAATATGTAAATTCTGTCAGAGTTCCTACTTCTGAATCAACATCTTCCTTACTGAATATTTTCATAAAAATCTACCCCCTCGTTATATTTTCCCTTCTAGGTCCCCAGATTATACCCCCACTGTTGCAAATCAAATTCCATTCCCCACCTATAAGTAATATTTCCTGCTGAAAGCTGATTAATTCTCCCAGAATTTTCTTAAGCTCCACTGTAACAGTTTTAGGTGGAATACAAGTACATGCCAGCATAATCATCCTCCCTTGTCAGTAGCTCCTTACTACTACAAATCTACCATTATTATTTTATTTCTTCTTCTATCACTATTAGAGCTTTTCTAGCAATTGATATGATTACTCTTCTTTTCTTTTGTGCCAGATAATTCCACTGAATGACCACACTGAAATCCTTTCTTTATCAAATTCACTTGCTCAGTTCTTTCCAGCTTTTTGCACCCAGCATTTCTTAATGTAGTTTATTACTCTTTTTTGTATATGCCTGTGAGATCATTGACATTCCAACTTGAAGGAGAACCGCACCCACAGACTCAAAAACATGTTTATTTCCTCAGCATAGTTTGGTGTTTCCTACATTTCAACACAACTCTGGGACTATTTACAGGCTTTAAATATTTGTATACATAATTTCTGAGTCTGACCATACGGGGTCTGGCATCTTGACGTAATTCTGATTGTTTACTCTGCCTCTAGGTATCCCACAATGCAGTGCTCGTCTGTAAAAAAATTACATCACGCAGACCTCTTTCTTCCTAAAGCTTGTGTCACTACATTGATTTTACATACATACACTACTGTCTTTCAGTCAGTTTTAAGTAACATTTCATGCCGTTCAATGACTACTTAAAACACAAACAGTGCAAATGCCACAGAACAGACTGTCAAAATGCTTTTTATTGCTGCTGCTTTTTAGAGTGGCTAAATTGCAGTCTTTTGTGAATTGTACTAGTTTGACTCATCTCCCATCCCCCTTCACACCTAACTTCCCTACCTGTCAGTGTGCTAAGGGTAATTTGAGCTGTTACCCGCTGTGATTGACAGCTTACAGCAAGAGACTTGAGTCATGTACTGTTTCCTTCTTCTAGCTTTTATTTTATGTAGGGGAAGGACCAGGGAGCTGTAACATCACAGCAAGGGTGGGTTTTTAGGTGGGTTGTGATGTTGTCATTTTGGGGTGGGAATTGGCCAGAAAACTGCCTGCATTCATTGGCCTTGATGACATCAATGAATTGGAGACTACAGCAAGATTTTTCAGGGCAGGATAAAAGTACTTTGAAAGTGATACTGCCACAATACAGTACGGTATTGTTCTAGTGAAGAGAAACAGTCAATTTAAAATCTTTTAAATTCTTTATTGTTTATTCATAGCAGGGACAGTAAGTAGTGAGAAAAGGGACAGAGAAGTTGAACATTTAATAATAGAATCCCATTGTTACCCTTTAATGTAGAAATTGCTGCCATTGTGTTAAGTTATTTCCACCTGTGTTGTATAATTGTTTTTTTTAATGTGTAGTTTCAGATTTTTTGTTACATGTTTGCACTAATGCTTGGCAGGTTGATCTTTTATACAGTTGTTTCTTGTCATATCCATTTGAGTCGCATCTTACAAGATTTTTTGTTTTAATGAAAACCTTCAAACAGCACACCCTTGCAGAACATCCCCAGCCCCTATTAACTTAATGTAAACACATAACTATGTACTACTTCCAATAACAAAGTTTAACCCTTCTAAAAGGAACAGTTGCCCCAGACTGACAGCTGAACTCTCAGGCTTTAAATGGCCTATAATTAAGGTTATCCATGAGATGAATGTTACACCCTGTGCTTCTATGTACACTAAGTGCTGTCTGTTTTTGTTTTATCTTTAGGCCTCTCTCAGATGTAGAAAACATTCTGAATGCTTTCAGAAAACATTATCTTTTAACTTTGAAAGAAAAAAGTATTCTGTTTTGTTGCCCTCTTTATCAGCTTGTCCCCATAGAAATATTAGAACCGGAGACATAGTTGCCTTCAGCTAGAAGTTTCTCATTTTGCACTGTGAACATTTATGTGCTAAAGAAAAGTTTGTCACATTCAGTGTTCTTTCATTTACTTGCTTCCACTTAAAACTTATCAGAGCAAGTGAAGGGCTTTAAGCTAGTCATTTCCCTATGGAAAAGTAAAAAAAAAAATCAGTTTTACTTGCATCATGATCTGTATACCTTTACAACCCATGCCTTACCTCAACAATCCAAGATTACAGCCTATTATCATAAATATGCTTTTGTTCAGGTTTTCTTTTCTTTTTACATTGCAATGCCTACATTTCTTAAAATTAAAAAAGAATAAAGAAAAAATAAAAAAAATAAAAAAAGAATAAAAAGGGGGCACTTGTTCACTTTAGAATACCCGTCACACCAAACATAATTAAAAAATGCTTTACTATATAACATGCACTGTATGTCATGAAATATTTTATAAAAATACTGTTAAGAATAAGAAGCAGTTTACTTGGTTACCTTTTCCCTTACCCTTAGGCTTTGGAGTCCCCCGTAGTTTAACAATGTCAAAAAAGTTCAGTATTTCCATTTTTTTCTTGTTCAGCCATATTTCACAAATGTGATTGATGCTTTCTAATCTCAGATTTATTCATTAATTTCTGAGTTGCTTGTTTTCATCCTGTTGATCTCCATCTCCCAGTCCAGTCTGTGGTCCATTTCCAGCATACTTCTAGTCTCACTCTCTGAAACATTTTCCTTTGGAACATGGGAAAAGGTTTCACTGACAAAGTTTGTCAATGAGCTTTATCATCAGAATAATAAGAAGCAGAGTCCCTTTCTGTTTAATTTCTCACCTTTTGTTCAACAAACATTTGTATTTAATCCTTAGCTTGTTCTGCATCACAAAATGATTTTGGTCCTCCAGGAAAAATATTCATAAGATAGTTGGGTACAGCAGCTTCTCTCTCACACCTATCTCACACCTATCTGTCAACATTCCCTGATTGCTGGAATAAATTTGCTCCTTTTCTGTCTGATGTACAGTGAGCAGTCATCTTCTACAAAGCGTTTATTGTCTCCAACTTTTTAGTACTGTGTCGTCCTGCTGCAGTTTTGTCAGAATTAACTCTTTCTGCTGGTAGGATTGTATGTTTACTTATACAAGTATTGGCTGCATTCTCAAGGCCAGGTTTGGAGCATGCATGTAATGTACCCTTTCAATTAACTCTTTCTGTGAAATACCAGTCTTGCTGCTTATTTGTATTTCATAAAATTAATACAGTCTTTTACTTTCCATTTTTCTGGTACAGCAGAAATTTCATGTTTTCCCTGTGTGCTTTCCACTAATTCTACCATTTTTTGAAACATCTCTTCTTGAGTAGTCTCTTACTTAACCAGTCTTTTCTTCATTTTGACCTTTGATTTTTGCAGTTTTATCAGCTCGTCTGAATATCTGTATAAAGCTTCTTCCAGCCTTTTATTTCAATTGATGTACTCCTTCAGTGTTTTGTTTATTGTAATCAGCTCTGAGGACATTTCACTTAGGTTTTCCTCTAGATTACTGGAAGTTATGTCTTGCACCAAAGCTGGAGCTTGAACTACTTTTTGTTGAAAAGCTGCAGGATTCTTCCCAGCCAGTGTTTTCTCCTCACCTTTTGTGGCTGATTTTCTATCACGTTGTCTACATTTCTTCTTTGCTGGCATCCAGGCAGTGCACTTAATAACTGAAATTTACCCAATAGACAAAATAACTGGCTCTTTTTTCTGAGTTTCTGTTTTCACACTAGGAGAGCTGACATTAAGCTGTTACTCAGTTTGCAGCCATCTTGGAAGTTTCAGTAGCATGCTGATCTTTGATGTCAGCAAGTCTCTGTTTACAAGTGATGGACAACCAGAACACCAATGTTTAGCTGCAAGGATGGACAAGCTAACATCAGCCACTGACTTCACACCTTTCAACTCCATCCCTCTGCTTTAGTGCCTGAGTGAGTGCTCAAACTCCAGGTAATCTTATGTCATAGTCAGGGCTTCTCTGTCTCTACCCCATGATGTTAAAATAAGGAGACAGACTTGAGTCCTGTGATAGTCTTATTTACAAAGTGTATTATTTGCAGATTTGAGGTCCTGGTCTTTGAAAGAATTTATTTTTTCCCCCACTTTTTTCTGTCTTTCCACATGGCAACAGAGTGCTAAATTCAAGGGTGACAGGGAAGATAATGGGCTTAGGTAGCATCAGAAGTCTTCCTTTCAGGGTCAATTTGCCATAGGTAAGTTTTTCGAAATACAGTAGTTCATTGTCATGGTAGAGAACAAAGGCTTCCAGGGCTCAGAGCTTTGTGGTATTTTCTAAAAACAAGGTCTCCAGTAAGTAAAGAACTGGGTAACTTTTTTCTGCTCAGTTGGGTTACTAGTGGGACGTTCTGTTTATCTTTCTTCCCTTCCTCAAACTTTGCTATCTCATCCAGTTGTGTCTGTATCTTCCAGATCTAGCTGTAATAAAAGAGGCACTGGTAATTGAAGGCAGAATTTCCAGGTGTTGACTTAGTAGTGACGACTAGTTCAGGCATATGGGTAGAGGGTGTGTTGTGCAATGAATGCAAGAAATCAGAAGGGTTTTGTGTTCGAAGAGGATTCAGGGCCTTGTCGATGAGAGTGGGACAATTTCTGAGGTTCATCACATGGAAGGATGTGATAGAAAATCCCTTTTCCCTTTGAATTAAAATGTTTTAGTTCTTTGTTCTTTTATGTCTAGGAGTTAAGCCAAATGGAAAGACAATCTAAGCTTCCCTTTTTTTAAGCCAAGTTTGTGAAGATAAAGTCCAGCCACTCTGTATTGACCTTTCTCTAGTACTACTTATGGTTTCATTTCAAAAGCTTGGAACTGGCTCACTGATAGAACCCACTCAGTCAAAATAGGAGAAGCCACCACTAGTAGTAGACCCGTAACAAGTGGTGTACCCCAAGGATCGGTCTTGGGGCCTCTACTGTTTGGGAAGTACTTTTCTGAGGTGCAAGCCAAAACCTGTGGTCTGCAGCTGACTAAGTTTGCAGGTGACTGTAAGCTGGGCACTGTCATATATTCCCCTAGTGATATGAACATCCTCTAAGAGGGCCTTACCCAAACTAATGACTGGTGCTAGAAGCATGGCTTCAAACTGAATGCTAAGAAATGCATCATTGTCCCGTTTGAGGAAAATGGCATCTCCACTAATTATCACATTAATAACGTACTAAGCACGCAATAAGTTATGAGGCACTTGGGCACCCAGATTGATAGCAACCTGACTGTTGACTACCATGCTGTCTCTGTTATACGGAAGAGTTTCTACATGGCCCACCTCATAAGTAAGGGTATTTTATCCAGGAACAAGGAGGTCATAACATCCCTGTACTCCTCCTTTATCAGGCCCAGAATTGAGTACAATGCCCCCTTTGGCATGTACCTTGCCAAGCACATGCAGCAGTTGGAGAGACCACAGAGGTTCCTGACCGAGAAAATCCAGGGTCGCAAACACCTATCTTCTACAGATAGGCTAAAAGCCCTGTCCCTCTACTCAGTCTTGTACAGAATGTTCAGAGATGACCTGTGTCTGCCATGTAGGGTCATGTCAGACTCAGCCTTAATGGAGTTACTTCATATCCGTAAGTCAAACCTCACTTGCGCAACCTGCACGCAAGACCTTAATCTGGTCAGCGACATTAATAGAACTTGTTGGTGGGATAGATTTGTGTCCCAACGACTCCTTCATCTGTGGAATGGACTCTCGCTTCATGTCAAGCAGAGTACCTCACTAGCCCTCTTTAAGAGGAACCTGGACACCTGGATGGAAAACGGAAAATATACCCCTAGGATCCCACCTGTGTCCCTGCTGGACAGGGGAAACAGGTACTGACTTTGTGGGAACATGGGTGAAATTCTTGGCTAGGCATATAAGGGCCTCTGGGCAAATAGCCTAGAATTGTCCTACATACCTATGGAACTGTCAGAAATTGAATGAATATATATATATATATATATATATATATATATATATATATATATATATATATATATACACACACACACACACACACACAGATTATATATTTATATATACACATGCAATTTTTTTCTAACAAATTGTCATGTAATTAAAAAAGTCTGTGCTGGTTAGTTTGGCAGCAACTGAAATATATGAAACAAGCAGTAAGCAGCAGGAATATTATAATAAGCAAGCTAAGAAATGTGTTGCTCAACTCTTTTTTTATGCGATTAGAGCATTATTTCTTGCTGATTCAATTGATTTTCTTATTAACAGTTTATTTTCAAATTTTAGGAGCATGGTGAAGTCATAGATTGCGTTCAGGAGTTGAGTCATTCGGTAACCAAACTTTTTGGACTAGCTTCAGGAGCTGTGGACAGATGCATGAAACTTACTGATGGGATTGGTATCTGTGGCCTTCTTAAAGCCCTGAAAGCCCTTTTCACAAAGTAAGTATTGCCATTCTCTTTATATCTATACTGATGTGTTTTATCATTGCATGTTTTTTTTTTATCCATATACATATAAATATATGGGTCTAATTCAAAAAACGAATTAACACATCAAAACTGACAGTATCGAGACAAGAATGCCAAAAAGGCAGATGAATGAAAGAGCAAAAGAGCGAAACCCAAAATAACGCACACAGTATGATACATGAAGTACTGTGCAAATGCTATATATTAACTGAAATGTTTTAGCATCTCTTACTTTGTACCCACAGGAAACTATGGTGGATGTTACATGTCATGCACTCAGCACCCTTGTTCTGTTTGTACTAAGCAAAAGTCACAGAAAAGCAAACGAGTGCTTATACTGGAAGGTTACGTTTATCATTTGTAAAGGACTAACAAGACTCAGATGTTCTTTCCATGTGAGTTTAAAATAAAAGGTAAATATAAATGTAGGGCAGTAACATTATATGTATCAAATTGAGAGGAACTTATAAAATCTTTACCTCACCATCTTACTGGTGACCCCTTTAAAGTTCAGAAGTATGTAACATGTCAGGACTTAAAGGGAGTGAGGCTTGTTGTCAAGGGTTACTCCTTGATTACCAGTTAATGATGTAATGCCAACAACTTCCCTTGAGTGTGCTGCAATGCTTCCAAGTAGGAAGACATTATTGCAGCAATTTAATGGAGTTCATAGAAAGTCTTTAGTTACTAGTGTTGAGCATTAAATACATCTGCAACATATACACACATGTAATTATCCTTTAAAGGCAAGGTCTTTCTTTGAAAGAAGATTATCGGATGGGCAAAGTGAAAACTGTAATTTGTTTCACCTACATAGTGCGACAGTTTGACTGATGGATGATACTTTCTTCATGAAAGATACACTTTGTAGACAATTTATTTTTATTTATTTATTTTACATTTGTTTACCGGGATGGTCCGACTGGGACAGTGCCCATTTTCAGCAGAAGCCCGGGGAGAAAAGCTCCAGCTTAAGTTTACATACAAAGTCATCATATCAAGTAATAGAAATTATAGACAAAAAAAAAAAAAAAAAAGAGTGTTAACACATTTACAGAGTAAAAATTTAAAAAGAAAAATATATGCATAGTATCAATTAGAACAAGACTTTGACAAATATATGGTTGAACTTATATATGTGGAGGAACATAATATTAGTTCAGAAATTAAGTAGGGAGAATCACTTGGGCAAAGTAGTACATAGTTAATTATAACTAGTAATAAATAAACATTATTCGTGGGTTAGTGAAGTATGGAGTTTATAATAAATTGATTCCTGTCTTATATTGGCTAATGGCAAAAAAAAAAATAGTTAAAATCTTTTCATTTTATGTGGCAGTGTGTATTTGACCTCTTGAATAGCAAAGGATTTGAATGTAATGTGAAGTACATATCATGTGATTTTGTAATCGTGTAAGTTTTCATCTAGTTTCTACTAGTAGTGTTACCTTTCTTAAAGGAAGATGAAGGTATCCCTTCATTTTATAAATTACATGATATGTTCCCCAGTGAAAGAAAGGAACTTTTGCGATATTTTTTTGAAGACTGGTAGATTATTGATAAACTCGGAAGATCAACACATGAACAACAGCATTTGCAACATTTCCACCACTTTTTCCAGTTTCCTTTTGGAACGTTGAATTATTTGTTTCTACCACAAATGCAAAATTCTTTAGAAGTGGTGCAAAGGCATTTAAGGTGTTTACTTGGAAAACATGTAGCTGATTTATCATCATTGATGTCTGTGTTGGTTAGAGAACAGAACCATGTAGATAAACTGATGGATGCCCTCTCTCTTCTAAGAAGAGAAAACTAGTTCAGAGGCATAATAAGTTTGCATTCATTTTGCAGCATGTATGTGTGAGTATGATACTATGGATTTTCTGAAAGTAACTGTGTTGCTTAAAATGTAACTAGCGAACTCTGTATTTTTTCAGTGCGCAGTTTCTTCACATATGGTATCTCACGGTAGCATTTTCTATGGGTCTACGCAAGTGTGAATTTGTACGCTGTACACGTATAACAGAATTTTACATTATAGAGTGTTTTGCACGTTTGTTACTGACAGAGTTTGTGTTTAATGTTTTCACAGGCTGAGGGTATTGGGCTTGGTTGTATATACTCACCTGCATTTTTTTCGATGTTTTAGGTTTTGCTCTTTTGCATTTCTGTTCATATGCCTTTTTGGTATTTTCATCTTCATCTTGAAATTGTCGGTTTCAGTGTAGTGTAAATTTGTTATTCTGAAGTAGACCCTTCACATCTCATTCTCAAGCTGTTCATTTTTCCAGTACTCCTCCTCATTGGTTTTGACATTTTGAACCTTGCTTCAGCTAGCGTTAGTATTCAAAGACCAGTCACAAATACGAGTTTCAGTTCATTCCTGCTATTGGAGTAAAGCTCAGAGGTCACAAATCTTTTCTCTACAAAGTATATTTTAAAGCTGTATGTTAAGTTGTCCATCTCGCCTTCATTCTTGCTGGATGGGTTTGGAGCCGATCCTCGGCTCCAACTCGGCCACTCTAAAAGCTCGAGAGTTGGTTCCACCGGCTCAAGGCTCCCCTTATATCCCACAATGCTAGGCAGTAATACCTCAGATCTCGTTTGCCGCTACAGCGATCGAGGTGTTGTTTCTGCCGGCTTCAGGCCAGTTCATATAGATTAGTCTATAGTTAATTTAAATCCCTTTAATTTAGTTTTTTATTTATTTCCCTTAGTGAGTGGATTCGGACCCTTTCCTACCTGTTTATCCACCCTTTTTTCCTCAAGAACTTATTTGTTCTTCCCTCAGGCCTTCGGGCCCTTCCATCCCCTTATTAGTGGAGTGTATGTGTTGGTAGGGATTTAAAAACTAACTAATTTTAGTTAATCTTAGTGGATAGTGTAATCGGTGTGTTTGTGTTGTGTGGTGGTTACACTTTTTTCCTTAAAAATGTCTAAGGATTCAAAGGTCTCAGGCTTCAAGAAGTGTGACTCGTGCTGTCAGAAAATGTCTCTGACAGACGGTCACACTTCTTGTGTGTACTGCCTGGGACCTTTACACCTGCAGGACTCTTGTGCTGTATGCCATGGCTTCAGCCCTAGAGTCCTGCAGGAAAGAAAAAATAAACTTATTTTACGAGGCTTATTAAAGCCTGAGGGTCCCCCGACTGTTTCTTCGGGCAAACCCTCCAAGCCTTCTAGGTCGTCAGCTCCAGTTTCTGAGTAGACACCTAAGGCTTCAAAGTCTGCTACAACATCAGCTCCGGCTGGAGCCGATGAGACTCGAACTCTTATTTCTTCGGTTCCCTCGGCTCCGGCCGGAGCCGAGGTGTTGGAAATCACTGAGTCAGCTCCGATAAAATTATCGGAACCGACAGCTAGGAAAAGGTCTAGGTCACCATCTCTTGGCTCCGTTCATTCGGCTCCAGCATCTCCCTTGCTGTCTGAACGGAGCCATAGATCTCACTCCTCTAGGTCGTCGAGACTTTCGGACCATGACCTTCAGAGGGTAGTGAGTCGACTTCTTAAGTCCGAGGCACTGGCCCAAATGCTTCAGAGCCCGACTCAGCAGTCGATGCTTGATCCAATTTCTCAAAATATTCCTCCTCCGACTCCTTTGAGTTCGGAGCCAGGGCATTTCGGACCTGAGACTGTGGCAGAGTCGGAGCCGATACAATTGTCTTCGGCGCCTTCGTCTGCTCCGTTTTCTTCATTGGAAGAATCTCTGCGCCGGACTTCCCTCGTCGGCTCCGGAGGGGTGAGTGGCATCGGACCCTTGTCCGACCCCGCTCTCCCTCTCGGTGCTTCGGCGCTGGTGAGTTCGGCTCCGACATCGGCCTCGGAGCCATCACTGTCGGTGCCGAGGGAGGTTTTCAGCTCTTCGCAGCGGAGACCTCTGGCTCTGCCTGACAGGGGTGCTTTCGAGGTCATGCAGAGTGTGTTGGAACCTGGTTCAGCTCCACAGTCGGCTCCGTCCGCCCCTCCCTCCTCCGTGCCTCAGGTAATTTCTACTCACTCCCTCTTCCCAGACCGCAGAGAGCCAGCTCCTCAAGAATCCCCTGTGGGGATTTCATCCTCTTCCAAGGCCTCTCCTGAATTGGCAGGAGAGCCCCCTAGGAAGAGAAAGTGCAAGAGGAAGCACATAGACTCACCTGAGTCTGTCACCTCTGACACGGATTTAGAGGATTCTGAAGGTTCCCCCCGTTCCCCCTCTGAAGATGTTTCCTTTGCAGACATCCTAGAGATCCTAAAACAGAGGGGGAATTGGCCAGCCCTTAACCCTTCGGAGGATGAATCTGTGTATCTTGAGGCATTCGGCTCTCGCCCTTCCACCTCCTGGGTGTCCCCCCTCTTTGACCCCCTTATGCAGGTGGTAGCAAAAAAGGCTTGGACGGCTCCTGACTCTGTGGACCCCACCCCCAGGAGACCTTCAAAGTTTATTACAGCACCAGCAGACAAACAATTTTTGACTAAAGGAGTTTCTGTGGATGCTATGGTGGTAGCTGCTGCCACCAAGAAGGAACTAGCTGATCCTTCAGTGCCTGTCCATCCTCCTAACAAGGAATCTAGGTCTATGGACAGGTACGGGAAGCGGATGTTTTCGTCAGCGACCTTTTCAATGCGTTCGCTGAACTACCTCTGTCATTTCACTTTCGTCTTCAAAGAGACTTGATCAAGGAAGCGAGTGAGATGTTAAAGGATCCAACAGCTGCGGGTTTTCAGGATAAGATGAACGCTCAGCTGGCAACCCTCAATTCGATAGCTAACTCCTCCATGCGCCTTCTTTCATATGCGGCTGATGGAGCGAGCAGAGCCGCAGGTACAGGTGTGGCCTTACGCCGGCATGCCTGGATGCGGCTATGCAATTTTGCGGATCCCTTTAAGACGTCTTTCACTAATTCCCCGTTTGATGGATCGTCCCTTTTTGGTCCTCAAGTGAAAGAAACCTTGACAAGGTGCGAGACAGATGGCAAAACTCTTTCTGCCGTCGGAGACCGTTTTTCTACTCCTTCTAGGCCTTACCCCAAGGGCCAGAAAAGTGGAAAAATGTGGTTCCGCAAGCAATCTCAAGGGGCTTTGCCTGACGCACAGAGTCGGTTCCCCTCTAGAGGCAGAGGGGGGAACAATAATGGTAGACGTCGCCCTAGAGGCAGGGGGGGTCCGCAGAATCAGGGCAATCGAGAAACCTTTTCCGATAAGCCCTTCCAGCATCCCTGAGGTGTTGCCTGACTGTCCACCTTCGGAGGCAGTCGGGGGAAGATTATCACTGTACCCAGAAGCCTGGCGATCTCTAACTCAAGACAAGTGGGTACACAGTCCATCTTTTCCGAAGGCTATTCCATTCCATTCTTTCGCATTCCAAATCAATCAAAAAAGTCCCTTCCAGATGTTCCACCCGCTCAAAGGGATCAAGCAGCGTTAGAAATATCATAGTTGCTTGCAAAAAGAGCCATTCAGTCAGTTCCAGCAGACCAGCAAGGATCCGGAATCTACTCCAAATTCTTTTTGGTTCCAAAGAAAACAGGGGACTGGAGGCCCATTTTGGATCTCAGCATCTTGAACAAGTCTGTCAAGAAAACAAGATTTCGGATGGTCATGTTGCAATCCATCCTACCCCTATTGGGAAAGGAAAACTGGATGTGCTCTATAGACCTCCAGGATGCGTACTATCATATAAAAATGAACAGACGCTCCAGGAGATTCCTCCGCTTCAGGCTGGGAACCAGTCACTTTCAATTCAGAGCCCTGCCCTTTGGACTTACCACAGCCCCCCGGGTGTTTACCAAATGCATGGCAGTGGTGGCCTCTCACCTGAGACGTCAAGGATTCCAGGTGTTTCCATACTTAGACGACTGGCTCCTTACAGCTCCCACCAAGCATCTTCTACTACTTGCCAGAGACTACACCTTTCGCATATTTCGAAAGCTAGGTATCTCAATAAATTGTGAAAAGTCTGTTTTGTCGCCTTGTTGTGCTATTACCTTCATAGGCGCAAATCTAGACACAGTCAGCATGTCTGCGAGACTCACAGACCAAAGGATAGCAGACATACACAAACTAGTCTCTCTTCTTTTCCACAGCAACAGAATCAAAGTCAGATTAGTCCTAAAAGTACTGGGGATTATGGCGGCTGCTATCCCTCTACTTCTATTAGCCAGATTTCACATGAGAATCTTACAATGGATGCTCTTCACACAATGGTCATACCAACAACTTCCGATGTCCCACACCATTGTGATAATGCAAGCATGCAGGAATCATCTTCTTTGGTGGATTTCTTCCCCCCAGCTCTTCCTAGGAAGACCGTTTGTCCCTCCCCCTCCGGTTGCTACTCTGACAACGGACGCCTCCCTGATCGGGTGGGGGGGCATTATCAGGGCAGGACAGTCCAGGGCATATGGCAACCATGCGAACACCACTTGCATATAAATGTTCTACAGATGAGAGCAGTGCTTTTAGCGTTGCAAGCCCTTCAAGACTCTCTTCCGATGGGAACAATAGCAATTCAGACGGACAACATGTCTGTAGTGTGGTATATCAACAAACAAGGCAGAACCAGATCCTACCCCCTATGTCGAGAAGCACTCAGACTGTGGCAATGGGCGATTTCTTCTCAGCGGTTTCTGATAGCAACGCACATCCCCGGGAAGTCCAATCTCATTGCGGACAAATTGAGCAGAGCTATTCTCATGCCTCACGAGTGGTCTCTGAAAAATTCAATCTTGGAAAAAATTTTTCTGAAGTGGGGCCAGCCTTGCTGCGACCTTTTTGCTACTCCCCAAAACAGCAAGTGCAAAGATTATTTCACCCTCTTTCCTCTACCAGGCCATCCCAGCAGAGACGCTCTAGTCCAAGTTTGGCCCCGGGGACTTCTGTATGCATTTCCTCCCTTCCCACTAATTTCTCAAGTGATACAGAAAGCCATCGCTCAGAAAGCTTCATTGATCCTCATTGCTCCTTACTGGCCTCGACAGGTTTGGTTCCCCTTTCTGCACCATTTTCTGTTGGAGCAACCCTGGCATCTGGACCTAGTTCCAGATCTTTTGACCCATCAGTCGGGTCAGTTACATCGCTCCCTCCCCTCTCTGACCCTCACTGCTTGGTTCCTCCAATTCCAACCTTAGCCAGGCTTCCTCAAATATCTCACTCAGTTCCAGATATTTTAATAGCTTCCCATAAATCCTCCACTCGGAAGATTTATCTTAGTAAGTGGAAACGTTTCTCCTATTGGGCTCAAGGAAGGGACATAGATCCTTTCACTGCCCCCATTCAAACGGTCCTTGATTTCTTAGCCGAACTATTCCACGCAGGTTCGTCTCCTTCTACTCTTAAGGTTCAGTTGGCAGCTATTTCTAACTTTCATGTTGGAATCTCAGATTCTGCCATCATGTCTCACAAGCTTTGCAAAGCTTTTTTGAAGGGAGTTTTTCTTCTCAAGCCTGCTATTAGAAATCCTCCTCCTTCTTGGGACCTTAACTTAGTTCTCACATCTTTGATTCTTCCCCCTTTTGAACCTGCAGCTTCGTGTTCAATGAAATTGCTATCCTGGAAGACACTCTTTTTGGTAGCCATTACTTGACTAGAAGAGTCTCGGAGCTTCATGCACTCTGCAGTCGATCCCCTTATCTTTTGTTTCATAAGGATAGGGTTTCCTTACGGACAAACCCATCCTTCTTACCCAAAGTAGCCTCTCAGGCAAACCTAAATCAAAACATTGACCTTCCTGTGTTTTTTCCTAACTATTCTAACAGGTCTGAACAGAAATTACATTGGCTAGATGTTCATCGACAATTAAGGTATTATTTGGATAGGACCAAACAGACCAGAAAGGCTGACCAACTGTTTGTTTCTTATGCAGAAGGCAGAAAGGGCCTTCCAGTTTCGAAAGTATCACTCTCCAGATGGCTTACATCCTTGATTTCCTTTGTGTTTGAGATTAGGCATCAAAAGTTACCAAACAAACCTAAGGCTCATTCAACTAGAGCCTTGGCTACTTCTATAGCTTTCCAAGACAGGTTGCCTATTGATACGATTTGTGCGGCAGCTACATGGGCTACTCCTCACACTTTCATTTCTCATTATAAGTTGGACTTAGCTTCCAGACACAGAGCTAATTTTGGTTCCACTGTACTCAAGAGTCTGTTCCGATAGGCCACCGGGACAAGGTGCTAGGGGCCGGTCCCATCCAGCAAGAATGAAGGCGAGATGGACAACTTAACATATAGAAGTTATGTTCTTACCATAACGTTCCATGTTAGTTGTCTTCTTCTCGCCTTCTTTCTTGCGTCCCACCCTCCTTCCCCCTAGCCTGGACAGACCTAGAGGAGTTTGATTGTGACCTTCTTTTCCTACCACCTCTATTTGCATATGTATATACTGTGTTATGTATATATTCCCTCATCAGGTTGTAGGTCACCTTCCTTCTGTCATTTTATAGAGGTGGTTTTTCCCCTTTCCAGTGTTTCTGGATTTTTCTCCTGGCTGGGCCTAGCTTACAAACGAGATCTGAGGTATTACCGCCTAGCATTGTGGGATATAAGGGAAGCCTCGAGCCGGTGGAACCAACTCTCGAGCTTTTAGAGTGGCCGAGTCAGAGCCGAGGATTGGCTCCGAACCCATCCAGCAAGAAAGAAGGCGAGAAGAAGACAACTAACATGGAACGTTATGGTAAGAACATAACTTCTATTTTCTGTTCTCACTCCATTACCTGAGGATTTCTGACTGTCGAGTTATTTTTCTTTTGTCATCCAGAGCTGAAGAATAGTTGCCAGTACTTCTGTTTTCTGCTGTGGGTGACATTCAGTTTGCCATGATCCTGTATATACTGCAAAAAGCTGTAATACCTTGAGCAATTCAGTTGGTTGATGACAGTATGAGTCTCTGCAGTAATCACTTGCATTGTACCCCTACTTTGAGTTTTTTAAGGTGGTATAGAGGCTATCTCTAAGCACAACCACACACTGCCTATGTATCCAGAAAGACAGGATCTGTACCCATTCAGATGATTTGCCCACTTCTGTACAATAGTTGTATTTTTGTCTATGGTTCAGGAACAGTAGATGAGGTCTGAATTTTTAACTCCTAATTTTCTTGAGATGATAGTTTTAAAACATTTGGGCAAAAGTATCCACATATTTTGACATCAAGAATCCTCATCGAGGAGCATGTATCAGTGCACTGTTATGTAACATGCCATTTTTAAATAAGCACTCTTGTTCCAGAAGCCCACCAATTCTTTTTTGCTGCATGCATTCAGCCATCTTGTCTTCATGCCTTATTATCACAGGAAGTCTCTTTGTGGCATCAGATTCACAATCATGACCCATCCTGACCTTGCCTGTTACTTTTTCAGTGAAGGGCAGGATGTTGACACATTCCACAAATGTCATCAATTTTTTCTTGATGAAAAAGGAGGGAAAAGTTGTTGGCCTGCTTCACAGAGATGACAACATCAGGGTGGGGATGTCAAGGATAAGTGAAGGTCAACAACACAGATGGAACGTTATGGTAAGACGCAACTTCTTTATCTGATGATGTCAGTCTTCACTTAATCCTTGAATGTGGGACAGTCTCCAGCTACATAAATCCTGGGAGGTCTCACGGAAGAATATTCCTGAGCATCCTCGAGCCAAGTGACGCACGTCCCCTAGAGACCAGATCCAGCTTGTAAAGAGTAACAAAAGTATTTGGGGATGTCCATGTAGCCACTGCACAAATATCAATAAAAGCTCTCAAATGAAAGACTGCAGAAGTGGCTACTGCCCTTGTTGAATGTGCTTTATCAGGTCCCAGTAGTTGCACTTTCTTTTTGTTATAAATGAAAGTTATACAGTCTTTAAGCCATTCAGATAGAGTAACATTAGAAACAGGTTTTCCCATAGTAGGTAGAAGAGAAGAAAACAAACAACTGGTCCGATTTTCTGATTTCTTTTTTTCTGTGAAGGTACAAACACAATTGTCTATGCACATGTAGTAAATGTAGACAATATTCTCCTTTGTTTGAGAAGTTGAATAGTCTGGTTGATATTGGTTTTGGACACTATCTTTGGTAGAAAAGAAGGATTTGTTTGCAAGGAAACCCTGTCTTTATGGAAAGTAAGATATGGAGGTTTGCAAGATAAGGCCTGTAGCTCAGATATCCACCTTGCAGAACTAATGGCTATTAGTAGTGTTTTCTAGGAAAAAAAACTTCAGATTGCAAGTTGCAGAAGGTTCAAAAGAGGAACTAATTAGACTGAAATGCCAGATTCAAGTCCCAAGGTGCAGAAGGATCTAAGGGTCTTTGTATGGGGGTCTGAGCATAAAAGTTCCTTTTAGAAAGGCTTTACAAAGTTTGTGGGACATTAACGTCGTGCCATTCAAACCAGTATGAGAATTTGAGATTGCAGCTAGATGCACTCGTTTGGTCGAGACAGATGCTCCTGCTTCAAAAAGCAATGTTAAAAACTTCAGGACCTTATCAGTTGATGCTGAAAATGGATCAGGATTATTCTCTGAAGCCCGTCACTTGCTGAAGTACACCCTTCTAGTCGAAGGTTTGTAGAAGGCTAGAACAATTCTTTGAACTGTGGAAATGAGAGGAGAATGCCTGGCAATTATTAGAATTGGAGAAACCATGCAGTGAGTTTGAGATTTTGAAGATTTGGATGAAGTAGTCCATCCAGAGGGGACAAAACGTCTGGATCTGAGTCCATTGTCCAAGGTTTCCGAATTAGATGAGGCCAAAGGAAGGGAAACACCTGATGAGGCCAGAATGGGGGCAATGAGAATTATTTTGTTCTTCAACCTGTTGGCTTTCTTTAGAAACTGGGATATAAGAGGAATCTGGGGAAAGGCATGCAACAGACTGGGGGGACAGTCATGAACAAGTGTCTCTCTCGGTGCCTCCCCTGGAGAGGGAATTAGGGCAAAGTAGCTGCTGCACTTGTTGTTCAGGTGGGCTGCAAAGAGATTGCAGCAGGGTTGACCCCAGTGGCAGAATATCTTTTCCGCCACCAATGGCTTGAGAGACCACTTGTGAGGCATTAGGATGGTCCTGCTCAGTTTGTCTGCAGTCATGCTGGAGGTCCCTGGAATTTACATTACAGTTAGAAAGTGGTCGGATGAAGTTGCCCATTGCCATACTTTGAGTGCTTCTAGACAAAGAGAGTAAGATCTGGTTCCCCCTTGCTTGTTGATGTACCAGACTGTTGACATGTCTGTTTGAATAGCAGTTGTTGCCAAGGAAAGGGTTTCTTGGAATGCCTGCAATGCTAAGAACACTGCCTCATCTCTAGAACATTGATGTGCAAATTGGCCTCTACCTGGAACCAAGTGCCTTGGACTGCCTTTCCCAGATAATACCCCCCAATCCTATCTAGGACACATCCATAGTCACTGTAACTTGGGGTTGAAGAGGGACAAAGGGTCTGCCTGACAAAATTTCGTTGGAGAGAAGCCACCAACTCAGGTCTCTTGCACAAGTTGGTGATTAATATCAGATGGGACATTCGCTGATTCAGTAACAACCATTGGGACACAAAGAACCACTGAAGAATCTACATGTGATATCTCGCAAGGGAGCTAAAGTGATGGAGGCTGACATTGATCCTAGAGTTTGTAGCAACAGCTTTGCAGTCATCATTTTGCTGTGAAGAATCTTACTGCCTTGCAATCTTATTATCTGAAGTCTTTCTGAGGGAAGAGACAGTGCTGCTGTTTGTGTTTAGCATCACTCCTATAAATTCTAACTGCTGTGTTGGCTCTAGATGGGATTTTTTTGTAGTTTATAGTGATTCCCAATGAGCAACAAGTTTGAAGAATGTAGTTTCTTGCTTGTAAGAGTAGATGCCTCATAGGAGTGGTGAGGAGCCAGTCATCTAAGTATGAAAACACATGGAATCCTTGTAGTCTGAAGTGAGCTGCTACCACTGCCATGCATTACACCCTGGGGGCTGTGGTGAGACCAAAGGACAGGGCCCTGAACTGATAATGACTGGCTCCCAACTGGAAGTGCAGGAATCTTCTGGATTGCTTGTCCATTTTTTATGTGATAATATGCATCCTTAAGATCTATTGAGCACATCCACTCATCTTTTTCCAAGAACGGAAGTACAGACTGAATCATGACCATCCAAAATTTGGTTTGTTGAACTGATTTTTTTCAACTGACTGAGATCCAAAATCTGTCTCCAATCCCCTATTTTCTTTAGCACTAAAAAGAATCTCGAGTAAACTCTAGATCCTGTCTAGGACTGCTTGGATGACTTTTTTTGTCGAGCACGTTTTGAATGTCTAAGACTTCTGCATGCCTGTGACTGGGTGAAACATCTGGAATTTTTTTCAGTTTCCTGGATTTTTTTCAAAAAAGGGGATATTGTAACCTCTGCTTATGATCCTCTGCACCCAGTTGTCTATTGTTAGCTTGAGCTAGGCAGGTAGGTGCAGGGATAATCATCCCCCCGACTGCCTCTAGAGGACAGCAGTCGGGCCTCCTTTCAGGAACGCTGATAAGAGTTACCAGGGAAAGGATCCCTGGAACTCTGATGTTGGGGGACCACCCCTGCCTTGTGCATGGTGTCTTCCATTGTTACTTCCCCCTATGCCCTGAGGGAAGTTGTTGCCATGTGAGTCCTGGAACGGTCCTTGGGACTTTTTGAACTTTAGCTTCCCACTTTTCTGGTTCCTGGAGTAGGACTGTTGAGTGGAAAAGTGTATGCCCATGGCAGAAAGGGTGTTTCCATCTTTCTCACATCTGGCTAGCATGTCTTTAACTTTGGGGCCAAAAAGGGATGTTCTGTCAAATGGAGAATTGATGAAAGAAGACTTAAATGGCTCCGTAAATTCACATAAGCTTATACAGGCATGTCTCCTAATAGCTATGCCTGAACCTGCTGCCTTTGTCATCCCTTTGGCGGCATACACAATAAGCCTCATGGACAAGCAGAATCTAGGGTTGCCAACTGAGAAGTTACTTTTTTTTAACCTCTTCAGCTACTGCTCCTGTCAGAGTATCTGATAGTTCTTTTATCAGATCTCGTTGAAGTCTCGGGAAATGTATCTTCAAACAACCCAAAAACTGGGTAACCAAAACAACAGGAAAATGCAGAAGGAAGCAGCGCCAAAATCCAGATCCACAAAAAAGCAAGGATTTAGCGCTTTCATTAAGACTGAAACAAAAACTTCTTCAGAATCACAAAATCCCTGAATTTACTGATTTAAATAATCATCTTAAAATGTCACATGACTAAAAATAGCCAGTGGCAATGTATATACATTTCTTAAAATACGAAACATAAAAATGTTAATTAAACTCATAATACATCTACCTAAGACAAGATATTTACTAAAAAACATATTCAAACCTTATAAGACAATAACCTTAAGACACTGACAATGGAGATAGTGTTTAAACCTGGAGGTGAACTTGCATTTAATTTTAACTGCCAACATTGTTCCTTATATTCAGTTCGATTCCTCCATGCCCCCCTAGTATATTTTTAGGGACAACTTCAATCCTTCATGTACTAATTTAAGTGTGAGGAGTAATGGAACATTTAGATGTGGCACATGTACACAGTGTTCATTTATTTTACAAAATAATGTTGTGACAGTGAACGATATTAGGGTACGTTCTAATTCCTACTATACTTGTAAATCTGCAGGTATTTATTTAGCTATATGTAAAAAAAGTACTACTTTTTTATGTGGGGAAAACAGTCCGTCAATTTAAAGATAGAATATATGAACATCTAAATAATATAAAAAAATAAAAAAGCACAAATTCACTGTTCTGCCACATAGAGGAGAATCCTGACCATGTTTTTTTTTTGGGATTGAAATTGTCCCTAAAAATATACTAAGAGGGCCATGAAGGGATCTAATTGAATATAAGGAACTATGTTGGCAGTTAAAATTAAATGCAAGTTCACCTCCAGGTTTAAACAACATCTCCATTGCCAGTGTCTTAAGGTTATTGTCTTATAAGGTTTTTAGTAAATATCTTATTGTCTTAGGTAGATGTATTATGAGTTTAATATTTTTATGTTTCATAGTTTAAGAAATGTATATTCATTGCCATTGTCAACTTTTAGTCATGTAACATTTTAGGAGGACTATTTAAATCAGTAAATTCAGGGTTTTTGTGATTCTGAAGAAGTTTTTGTTACAGTCTTAGTGAAAGTGTTAAATCCTTGCAGTGTTTTGCACAAGAAATTGTTTTTTATGGATCTGGATTTTGTCACCGTTTCCTTCTTCTCGTGAAATGTGCCATGTAGTTCAAGGACCTTAGTGCAAGGGTTGATGAAGCGGATATGCACTTCCCGAATCTATCCATCTTCCTAGATTCTTTATTAGGAGGATGGGGAGTAGGGCTTTCATCAGCAAGTTCCTGTTTGGTGGCTGCCACTACCACCATGGCATCTACTGGTATTTCTTTTACCCAGTGCTGCTGATCCGGAAGAGCTGACAAATATGGTCTGGTCTCTTTGGGATTGGCTCAGTAGAATCAGGTATCTTCCAAACCTGCTGTGTAGTCAATTTAATTAGAACATCAGCAGGCGGAGAAATCCAGGAAGTAGAGTGTTGGGCATGGAAAGCCTCTAGGTATACTGATTCCTCTGTGGAAGGCAGAAGGGAAGCCCAGCCACCCCTCTGTTTCAGGATCTCTAGAATGTCTCCAAAGGAGACATCTTCCAGAGATGACCTTGGGGAAACTTCCCGTAAGTAGAAAACAGTATCTTCAGTGAAAGACTCTTCAGTCGACATGACTTTAATTGGACCAACAGCCCTGCCCTTCCCTTCACCTGGTGCTTCTTTCAGCCTCTACCCTGACAGCTCAGGCACTGAAGCCTTATGATCCAACCATAGTAGTCATGTCCTCTTCAGATACCTCTCCAGCCCATCCCATCGAAGAGGTGCCCCTGAAAAGGAAGTGCAAGAAAGAAGCACTTAGACTCCCCTGAAGAATCTTTCACTGAAGATACCAATTTTGATGAAGGGGAAAGTTCCCCAAGGTCACCCCCGGAAGATGTCTCCTTCGGAGACATTTTAGAGATCCTGAAGCAGAGGGGTGGCTGGATTTCCCTTCTGCCTTCCTCAGATGAATCTGTATACATAGAGGCTTTCCATGCCCGACCCTTTACCTCCTGGATCTCTCCTCCCACTAATGATCTGATTAAATTGATTGCACAGCAGGATTGGAAGATGCCTGATTCTATTGAGCCAATCTCAAAGAGACTAGACCGTATTTTGTCAGCTCTTCAGGATCAGCATCATTGGGTGAAGGGGTTAAAAAATAGGTAACTTCTCAGCTGGTAACCTTAGATTCTGCTTGCAACTCGTCCATGAGGCTTACTGCCCATGCAGCCAAAGGGACGATAAGGGCAGCAGGTTCAGGCATAGCTATTAGGAGACATGCCTGGATGCACTTATGTGAATTTGTGGAGCCATTTAAGTATTCTTTCATCAATTCTCCATTTGATGGAACATCCCCTTTTGGCCCCAAAGTTAGACATGCTGGCCAGGTGTGAGAATCATGGAAAGACCCCTTCTGCCATGGGCATATGCCTTTCCACTCTTCAACAGTCTTATCTTACTCCAAGAACCAGGGAAGTGGGAAGCTATGGTTCAAAAAGTCTCAAGGGCCTTTCCAGGACACAGGCAGCAATGACTTCCCCCGGGATAGAGAGAGGAGTAACAATGGAAAACTCTGTGCACGAGGTAGGGATGACCTGCAAAATCAGGGTTCCAGGAATTCTTTCCATGGTAACTCTTATCAACTCTTCTGAAAGAAGACCCGATTGCTGTCCTCTGGAGGCAGTTGGAGATGATTATCCATGCACCTACCTGCCTTGGCTCAAGTTAACAATGAACAATTGGGTGCAGAGGATCATAACCAGAGGTTATCCCTTTCTTGGAAAAACCCAGAAAATTGAAGAAAATCCTAGATGTTCCACCCAGTCACAGAGATGCAGCAGTCTTAGAAATTCAAAAACTGCTCGACAAAAGAGTCATCCAAGCAGTCCCACCAGACCAGATGGGATCCAGAGATTACTCAAGATTATTTTTAGTACCAAAGAAAACAGGGGATTGGAAACTGATTTTGGATCTCAGTTGAACAAATCAGTTCAATAAACCAAATTCCAGATGGTCACGAGTCAGTCTGTACTACCGTTCTTGGAAAAAGAAGATTGGATGTGCTCAGTAGATCTTCAGAATGTGTATTGCCACATAGAAATGGACAAGTGATCCAGAAGATTCATGCGCTTCCAGTTGGGAGCCAGTCATCATCAGTTCAGGGCCATGCCCTTTGGTCTCACTGCAACCCCCAGGGTGTTTAAGTGTATGGCAGTGGTAGCAGCTCATTTCAGACTGCAAGGATTCCATGCATTTCCATACCTAGATGACTGTCTCATTACTGCATCCACCAGGCATCTATTCTTAGAGGCAAGAGACTACTTTTTTCAAACTTGTTCCTCATTGGAAATCACTATAAACTATGAAAAATCCCATCTAGAGCCAACACAACTATTGGAATTCATAGGAGCGATGCTAAACACAAACTACTGCATCGTGTCTCTTCCCTCAGAAAGACTTCAGAGAGGAAGATTGGAAGTCATTCAGATTCTTCATAGCAAACAGATGACTGCAAGGCTTTTGCTACAAACTCTAGGATCAATGTCAGCCAACATCCCTTTAGTTCCCCCTGTGAGATATCACATGCAGATTCTTCAATGGTGCTTGGTGTCCCAGTGGTCGTTACTGAGTCAGCCAATGTCTCATCTAGTATTAATCACCGACTTGTGCAAGAGAGACCTGAGTTGGTGGCTTCACTCCAATGAAATTTTGTCAGGCAGAGCCTTTGTTCCTCTTCAACCCCAAGCCATAGTGACCACGGATGCGTCCCAGATAGGGTTGGGGGGTTATTATCTGGGAAAGACAGTCCAAGGCACTTGGTCCCAGCTAGAGACCAATTTGCATATCAGTGCTCTCAAGATGAGGGCAGTGATCTTAGCATTGCAGGCATTTTAAGAAACTCTCCCCTTGGGAATGATTGTGATTCAGATAGACAACATGTCAGTAGTCTGGTACATCAACAAGCAAGGGCAAACCAGATCTTACCCTCTTTAACGAGAAGCACTCATAGAGTATGGCAGTAGGCAGTTTCATCTGACCACTTTCTAAGTGCAATGCATATTCCGGGGAGCTCCACCATGATTGCAGACAAACTGAGCAAGGAACATCCTAACTCCTCACAAGTGGTCTCTCAAGCCATTGGTGGCGGAAAAGATATTCTGCCACTGGGGGTCAACCCTGCTGCAGTCTCTTTCCATCCCCCCTGAACAAGTGCAGCAGCTACTTTGCCCTAATTCCCTCTCCAGGGGAGGCACCGAGAGAGACACTCGTTCATGATTGTCCCCCCAGTCTGTTGCATGTCTTTCCCCCGATTCCTCTCATATCCCAGTTTCTAAAGAAAGCCAACAGGTCGAAGAACAAAATAATTCTCATTGCCCGATTCTGACGTCATCAGGTGGGGTTTCCCTTCCTTTGGCCTCATCTAATTCGGAAACCTTGGACACTGGTCTCAGATCCAGACTCTTTGTCCCCTCTGGATGGACTACTTCATCCAAATCTTCAAAATCTCAAGCTCACTGCATGGTTTCTCCAGTTCAAATAATTGCCAGGCATTCTATTCTCACTTCCACAGTTCAAAGAATTGTTCTAGCCTACCAACAAACCTTCGACTAGAAGGGTGTACTTCAGCAAGTGGCAAAAAATTTCAAAATGGGCTTCAGAGACTAATCTTGATCAATTTTCACCACCGATTGATAAGGTCCTGGAGTTTTTAGGATTGCTTTTTGAAGCAGAGCCTCTGCGTCGACCACACAAGTGCATCTAGCTGCAAACTAAAATTTTCATAATGGTTTGAATGACACACCATTCATGTCCCTCAAACTTTGAAACTTTCTAAAAGGAGCTTTGATGCTCAGACCCCCATACAAATACCATTCTGCACATTGAGACTTGAATCTGGTACTTCAGTCCTTAATTAGTTCCCTGTTTGAACCTTCTGCAACTTGTGATCTGAAGTTTTTATTCTGGAAAACATTATTACTGATAACTATTACTTCTGCAAGGAGGATATCTGAATTACAGGCCTTATCTTGCAAACCTCCATACCTTACATTCCATAAAGACAGGGTTTCCTTGCGAACAAATTCTTTTCTACCAAAGATAGTGTCCGAAACCAATATCAACCACACTATTCAACTTCCAGTTTTTTACCCCAACTTCTCAAACAAGGGTGAATATTGTCTACATTTACTAGATTTGCATAGACATTTGCATTTTTACCTTCACAGAACAAAGGAAATCAGAAAATTGATGCAGTTTTAGTTTTTTTCTCTTTTGCTACTATGGGAAAACCTGTTTCTAAAGTTACTCTATCTGAATGGCTTAAAGACTGTATAACTTTCATTTATAACAAAAATAAAGTGCAAATACTGGAACCTGTTAAAGCACATTCAACAGGGGCAGTAGCTGCTTCTGCAGTCTTTCATTCCAAAGCTTCTATTGATGATATTTGTGCAGTGGCTACATGGGGATCCCCTCATAACTTTGTTATTCATTGCAAGCTGGATCTGGTCTCTAGGGAATGAGAGTCATTTGACACGATTGGTGCTCAGGAATATTCTTCCGTGAGGCCTCCCAGGATTTAGGTAGCTGTGGGGACTCTCTTCCACAGTCAAGGATTAAGTGAAGATTGACAACATTAGATAAGTTATGTCTTATCATAACATTCCATCTGTTTTGTTGATCTTCACTTTTCCTTGACATCCCCACCCTCCTCCTTCACGCCCTTCGTTTTCTTGGTGGAATGGATCTTTCCCAAAAGATTGGCTTTCCCTTTTAGGAATGCAGATATGGTCTCTGGATTGTTACTTCCTGTCTCACTATTTTATGCAAACTTGATCTGAGATAATCCTCTGAAGGGCATTATGGGTAAACCTTTCCTCGAGAGTTTTGGAGGAAGCATGCTGGAATAACGGCTGAGTCTGTTCTGATATATGGAACCGAACCCACAGTCAAAGGTAAGTGAAGCTCGACAGCACAGGTAGAATGCTATGGTAAGACAATACCTCTTTTTTCCTTAGTTACATATTTGCTTGCCCACTTTCCTTGACAGAGTACTCTGTATGGGGATTTTTAAAGTTTGCCAGATCATTATATTCTGAGAACATATGCTTCTAGGTACCTGTTTCTTCCCCATTACACCTTCAATAGTTGCCATCTACCTGAGGAAAAATTCTTAGGAGTCTGCTTGGGGTGATTTGCCATCTTCTCGAGGAAAATTTCTTGAGTCTGGTTGGGGTGTAAAAGTATCTAAGCAAACACTTCCAGGCAAAAATCCATCCACATCATCTAGATTTTGTTGCATACTCTGGAACCATACATATATCCTTCCACTGTTTCTTTCTGAATTGCATATCGAATCTCCCTTCTCAGTCTTTTCTAATTGATTGATTCCTATAGTTATCAATATTTTGTATGACCTACTAATTACCCTTTTTTTAACAGCTGCTTCTGTTCTAGATTCAATTAAAAGCTCAGCCAGTGAAGGTCTTTCATTTAGGATCCCTTTTTCTTTGTCTGTATTCTGTTATAAATCTCAGGTAGGGAAGGTAGTCACTAGCCTGCAATCCAAAGGTGGTCCTGGCCTCTTCTCAGTGTATTACCTTTCCCTCTCTAATTATTTGTCCCAATACCATGGTTCCTTTGCCAGCTTCCTCCAGTAAATTCCAGCCACCTATTGCCTGTTCTCTGGACCCATAATTGCAGTTATCCATACCGGCAGAGTCTCCTTTCTCCATTCTTGTGTTGGCTTAGTTTGTTCCTAGTACACTTTTTGCTTCTTTAAAGAATTGATACATGTTGGTCAACAATTTGTGTCACTGTCCACACAAGTTCCCAAATCCTGAACATCTAGGTCAGCTCTTAGGGATGTATTGTTAATGTGGTAGTCCCCTGGGATAGATGACTTCCCAAAGGATAAAAGAATGTGTCTTTTGACATTTAGTTTCAGTCTTTGATTTTTGCACCTTTTATTTGTTTGGGACAAGCTTTCTTGAAGGATGACTTCATTACTGTGTTAGCCAGAGTTGAAGGCTCAGCTTTGTGCCTAACTAGGATGGCGTGACTGAGAATGTCCTCTATGAAGGAGGAGCTCAGGAATAGGGTACTGGATACCTGTCAGTTTAAGACCTGATTAGTGACCTCCTCAGAGGAAAGCAGATACTTCTATGGACGGGCCTTTATGACTCTCCTTTCTTGTTACTTTCATTGCTTCCTGTGTTGGATCTGGCAATCCAAAAAAGGAAAAGGCCTCTCTGACTGTAAAAGTTCTTCAGTTGTTGTACAGTTTTGCTACTTCATGGGAATCGGCAGTCCTGGTTGCTGCTGTTGATTTTCCATGGAGGAATGTATTTAGAGTTTACTCCTGTTTACATAGCCATCATGAACAATTGGAGGGTTCTGGACATAATCTTTGACCACATTCTGCAGCTTATCAGTCCTTCCTGAGAACAAGTTTTACAGGTTTGTCATCCCATTTCAATATATCAAAACACACACAACAAAACTAGGTAAAAGAATGCCAACGTGTGACTGGAACCACAGAAAAAAGCCAGGAATCAGTATTACGCATTTCGTTCACTTTTAATACAACATGAACTTCTTCAGAATAACGGTTACAACCTCTAATACCATTTAAATGTTGTTCTACTTAGAACATGTGATCTTTGGTAACCAATACTGATGTCCTAATACTTAATTGAAAATTCACTGTAAAACTATTTTCTTCGTCTTAGAAAACAAGTAAAAAATGCAAAGTGAAAAACAAAGTAAAATAAAATATTATGTAAAATATAAATAATTTGTATAAATGTGAATGTTAAAATTACAATCTTTGTGCTTGTAAAAAGCACTTGATGTTTATAACATCATTTAACCCAGGAAGCTGGTCTGCGTTAAGCAGAATGTGCCATAAGGCTTCTTTACACTCTAATTGAACCTTGAAGTTTCCAGAAAACATGTCATCTTTTACCCTTTCGAGTACTGAAAATCTAAACTTTTTGAAATCTTTACAAGACAAATGCGTGTCTTGCAAGTGTAAAAAATCCTTATGGCCAATTCTGCTTAACGCAGATCAGCTTCCTGGGTTAAATGATGTTATAAACATAAAGTGCTTTTTACAAGCACAAAGATTGTAATTTTGACATTCACATTTATACAAATTATTTATATTTTACATAATATTTTATTTTACTTTGTTTTTCACTTTGTATTTTTTACCTATTTTCTAAGACGAAGAAAATTGTTTTACAGTGAATTTTCAATTAAGTATTAGGATATCAGTATTGGTTATCAAAGATCACATGTTCTAAGTAGAACAACATTTAAATGGTATTAGAGGTTGTAACAGTTATTCTGAAGAAGTTCATGTTATATTAAAAGTGAATGAAACGCGTAAACTGATTCCTGGCTTTTTTCTGTGGTTCCAGTCACACGTTGGCACCCATTTCAATATATATTTTATGACAGTCCCATCTCTACTGCAGAAAACGATCATTGAAATGACCTGTATGCTGGAGGGGGCAGAAGTTTTACTCATATAGGTTTTCTTATCTCATGAGAGAGAGAAGTTTTTTTATCTCAGCTGTTTCAGTAAGAGCATCCAGTTCTAGGTGGTCATCACCTTGCAGCAGATAATGGCTTTGTTTCTACAGGATGATGGAATGGCATCACTAGATATGACTGATGCATTTTGACCCCTCATTTTGAGATTCATGCATGTGAGTTCTCTGGTACTCATTCCTCGAACATCACTTCATGTTCAGTGTTGCCACTGGGACACTCCCTAGTGCCTAGAGTTTTTACCGTGGTATTAACTGTGATGGCCTAGAAAAAGGGTCTTGTGCTGTGTCATTAGTTGGATTACTGGATTTGTATTTCTCTCTTCAAGGACTTCCTGAATATGACCCTTCTTTAGAAACTTCAGTAGATGCAGAGGCTTGAGGCAGCAGTGGACTAGAAAGAGTAATGTTAGATGTAGCACAAATGAAGTCCAGAGTGGAGCAAGATTCTCTCCAGTGTCAGTCTTTCATACTTTTGAGAGAGGACCCATAAGGTCAAGGTGTTAATTTTGTGGGTGAAAATGAAGGTCATGTTCCAGGTTCAGACTCTGCTGTGCCTTTTGAGCTTGGTGACAGACATTATCTCCATGATGTCTTTTGCTTGCCTAAAGATATAGGTGTTGCAGTGAAGCAACAGCAGCAAGTGGCTACAAAACCACCACATCCTCAGACGGGACTGTGGTTTTTGACAGGGCCTTGCTGCTTGGCTTTGAAGTGTAAGGTGGCCCCCATTAATCTTTTATTCTTCTCTGACTGTTTTTTATAAGATGCAAGACTTTTGTACATAACTGTATAGGGATCGAGTGGTAGATCCTGATATAGTACCCATGGAGACTGTCAAAGAGCTAAACTGGCTTCAGAGTATAAAACTGTTCTCACTGATAGCAAGACTAGACTATTGGACTGGTTTACATTCACTCGCACACAAACATACATTTTTAAGGAAGTTAATAATTCACTTCACTAATTGTAAAGGGTAGTTTATTCCATAATCTTGGAAGGTGCACTGTAGTGTAGCCATCATTGTTTTTCTATTATTGATATTTATTTTTATTACTATGTTCTTCAGAAGAATGCATTTCAGATGTAAACTTTCAGGTCATTGTCTTATAGACCAGGCAGAGATCACCTCCAAGTAACCTGTAAGAAAGAGAATACAAAAGCAGTTCATGACACGTTTCTGAAAAATTCAGGATGTTATGTAGTCCAATCTCACCTACATTCTTACCCATGGGTTCGGAGCCGATTGTTGGCTCTGACTCTGCCTAAACTTTTCTAGCTCAAAGTCTTTATATTGGCTGGGCTAAGATGGTATCCCATGCTGTACTGCTCTATATCCCAGATCTCGTTTGCCGCTCATGTAGCTCGGACGTGGTCTCGCTCTTGGCTGTGGCTAAATACCCTTTTTTCTTGATTATTAGAGAATTGATTGCAAACAAAAAGCTATTTTAATAGTTGTTTTGTGTTCTGGTCTTGTATGGTGAAAAAGTTTTGTGTTTGATCGTTTTCTCTGTGGTATCCCACTAGCTGTTCCAATGGGCTAGGCCCGTTTCAGTTAGAGGACCTAGTCTGTCCCTTGCTTCCTTGTGTTATATATTTTTTACAGGTCTAAAACCGTTTAAATTACAGGTTTTAGTCTTCCCCTCCTATGTTGTGCCTAAGGATCATTTTAGTTAGAGATCTTGAGGTTCTCGTTTGTGGTAGTGTTTTCCCACCTTGTGACTGTTTACCGTTGGTACTGTTGTCAGTTATTGTTGTCTTTGGTGCTTTGTTGTAGCTAACTATGGCCAAAGATTCTAAGGAACACAAGCCCTCAGGCTTCAAGAAATGCTCTAGGTGCAGCTATAAAATGTCCATTACCGATGGATATTCTGTCTGTGTGTATTGTCTGGGAGCAGTCCATCTCCAGGAGTCATGCACTTTCTGTCATGCATTTAGTCCGAGTGTTCTTCAGGAAAGGAAGAATAAGTTGATTTTGAAGGGTCTTCTGAAACCCTCCTTCGAGGAGGGTCTGGAAACTGCTTCCAGCTCCAAGACAAAATCTTCGAAATCTAAAAAGAGATCTCCGGCTCCATCAGTCTCCTCTGAGCCACCGGAGAAAATAGCAAAGTCTGCTTCGACATCCTCTGCTCCATTGTCCTTGGGGCCGCAGGAAGTGTCTGTATGGAACCAGCATTGGCCCCAATCATTTTGGAACCTTTTCGGAGCTGATCGCCTAGCATTAGGCCAGCATCACCTCCTTACAGGTCCCCTTCGGAGAGGAGGTCTCGATCTCCCTCTCTATCTTCTAAATCCTCCAGGACCTTATCAGATGTGGATGTCAATAGAGTGGTGCAGACTCCTTCAGTCACCGGTTTTGGCAAAATTGTTTTCGGCTCCGACCTAGTCGCTCTGGAGCCCATCCTTCAAACTGCTTCGATACTTCCTCCTCCGAGCGTATCTCAGCTTTCGGAGCCAGAGTGCTCAGCTCCATGTGATGTCCCTAGGTCAGTTCCGACAGCCCCTCCTGGCTTATCAGTGCTGATGTCCGCTCCGACCCCGTCGGCACAGTCCACGGGATTCAGGACTCGGGATTCTTTGGTCGGACCTGAGGAAGAGGCTTCAGGACACCTATCAGTTCCTAGTCTCCCTCTCGGTGCTTCAGCGTGGGGAAATCTGACTCCTGTCGTGGTTCCGGAGGCTGGTCGCTCCTCGGACTCAGGGGGACCGGCCTTCGAGGCTATGCGGAGTGCTTTGGCCAGGTCATCAGCGGCATCATGCGGGTCGGTCACTCTGTGCCCTACTACACCGGTGCAGGTCTCTGATCGCCATCTATCTCTAGACAGCGGAGCCCCAAGGCCTCAGGGTACCCCCATGAGTGGTCCCCACATTTCTGAGGGTCCTTCAGAGTCCTTGTATGAGGAGCCACCCAGAAAGAAGACGTGCAAGAGGAAGCACATAGATTCCCAGGATGAGTCTCTCACATCAGACACCGACCTCGAGGAATCGGAGGGGTCCCCCAAGTCATCTTCTGAGGAAGTTTCTTTCTCTGACATCCTAGAGATTTTGAAACAAAGAGGTGACTGGCCATCCAAAGCCCCCTCCCAGGAGGAGTCGGTCTTCCTGAAGGCCTTTGGTGTTCAGCCCTCTGCCTCCTGGGTATCTCCACCCTTCGAGCTTCTGGATTTGGTCTGTCGTAGGGTGTGGGAGACCCCTGACTCCGTGGAACCAGTCCCCAGGAGACCCAATGAATTTTTATCTGCTCCTCCTGGTAAGGAATTTCTGTCCAAGGGAGTCCCTGTGGATGCCATGGTAGTGGCAGCAGCCACTCAGAAGGAATTAGCCAAGACTTCTTCCACCGTCCATCCTTCTAACAAGGAGTCTAGGACCATGGACCGGTACGGGAAGCGTACCTTTCTTCAGCGACCTTTACCTTACGGTCACTGAATTATTTATCTCACTTTACACAGCTCCAGAGAGATCTCCTCAAGGAGCTTGGAGATACTCTCATGGGTAATGTTTCTGAGGCGGTGACCCAGACAGTTAACGCTCAGATGTCTACCCTCAATTCCATCGTTAACTCCTCCATGAGGCTGATCTCATATGCAGCCGATGGAGCGAGTAGGGCAGCAAGTTCAGGAGTTGCTCTTAGGAGACAGGCCTGGATGCACCTTTGTCATTTCGCGGAGGCCTTCAAGTCTTCATTCACCAATGCCCCTTTCGATGGTTCCTCTTTGTCCGGAACCAAGGTGAAAGACACCCTCACCAGGTGCGAGCAGGAGGGAAAAACTCTGTCTGCTGTAGGGGTCCATTTTTCCCTTCCCTCTAGGCCTTATCCCAAGGCCTAGAGGGGTAGTAAAATGTGGTTCAAGAAATCACAGAGGTTTTTTCTTGGTGCACAAGGTGAACCCCCCTCCAGAGGCAGAGGAGGGGGTGGTTATTCAGGGGGATGCCACCCTAGAGGCAGAGGATGCCCCCGCAACTCAGGAAACCACAATTCCTTTTGTGGTTCTCCCTACCGCCGCTCCTGATGGGAGGCCCAACTGTGCGTTTCCAGAGCCAGTCGGGAGTCGAATCTCATTATACCCAGAGGCCTGGCAAGACATCACCCAGGACCAATGGGTTCTACAAATAATTTCCGGAGGATATGTCATCCCCTTCTCATCAGATCCCCCTCCAATCAAGAAAATCCCAGATGTTCCACCCTGTCAAAGGGATTACGCAGCTTCAGAAGTTTCAAAGCTGTTAGAAAAGGGAGCCATCCAACATGTCCCCTCAGACCAGATCGGATTAGGGACTTGCTCAAGATTCTTTTTGGTGCCAAAAAGGACAGGGGACCTGAGACCCATATTAGATCTCAGCCAATTGAACACCCACATGCAAAAGTCCAACTTCCGAATGGTCACATTGCAGTCGATTCTCCCATTATTGGGAAAAGAAGTGTGGATGTGCTCCATCGACCTCAAGGATGCTTACTACCACATCAAGATGGACAGGGCATCCAGAAGTCACCTACGCTTCCGGCTGGGAGCCAGTCATTTTCAGTTTTGAGCCCTGCCCTTTGGTCTCACCACAGCCCCCAGGGTGTTTACCAAATGTATGGTGGTGGTGAGACTGCTCTCTTCTGACGTCAGGGATTCCAAGTGTTTCCATATCTGGACGATTGGCTCCTTACTGTCACCACCAGGCATCTACTAATTCAGACCAGGGACGCTACTATAAACCTATGTCAGCAGCTGGGCATCACGTTAAACTGGGAAAAATCTGCCTTGTTGCCCTCACAGCGTGTCACTTTTATAGGCGCAAAACTAGACACCATCCTCATTCTGGCATTTCTACCACAGGAAAGAATCAGAGTCCTACAACAACAAATTCATGCCTTGCTCCCCCTGAGAAGAGCAAAGGCAAGATGGGTTCTCCAACTATTGAGGACAATGGCTGCGACGATTGTTAGTCCCTCTGGCAAGGTTACATATGAGACTCCTTCAGTAGTTGCTTTTTGCCCAGTGGTCTCTCCAACAACATCCACTTTCTTACCCTATTCTACTCACGGACAGGTGCAAACAGGAACTCAGTTGGTGGCTTCGCTCTGACAACCTGAATGCAGGAATGCCCTTCGTTCCTGCACCCCCTATTGTCACGGTGACCATGGATGCCTCCCAGATGAGGTGGGGCATTATCTAGGCAGGAAAGTCCAAGGCACGTGGCAAGAGCACGAGATGCATCTGCATATCAATGTCCTGGAGATGAGAGCTGTGTTACTAGCGTTGCAAGTACTTCAGAGCTTTCTTCCTCTCGGGACTATTGCAATCCACTCAGACAATATGTCAGTTGTGTGGTATCTGAACAAGCAGGGAGGAACCAAGTCCTATCCCCTTTGCAGAGAGGCCATGCGAGTGTGGCAGTGGGCAGTATCTTCCCAATGTTTTCTGGTGGCAACGCACATTCCAGGGAAGTCCAATGTGGTCGCAGACAGGCTAAGCAGAGCTATTCTGATGCCTTACGAGTGGTCCCTGAACTGTCAAGTTGCGGAACAGATCTTCTGCAGGTGGGGTCAGCCTTGCTGCGACCTCTTTGTCAGCCCCCTCAATGCCAAATGCAGCAGCTACTTCATGTTGAGCCCTCCTCAGGGGGAGTCGCCCAGGGACACTGTAGTCCACGATTGGCCCTCCGGTCTACTATATGCCTTTCCTCCGGTTCCCTTGCTGTCAAAGGTTATTCAGAAAGCGCAAGCCTTGGGAAGCAGAATGATTCTGATTGCTCCACACTGGCCTCGTCAAATTTGGTTCTCCTTTCTCCATCCCTATCTCGTGGATGCTCCTTGGATTCTGGACCCACAACCAGACTTACTGACTTACATGTTAGGGCAGCTCCATCCCTCTCTTCGGACCCTGCGGTTGACAGCCCGGCTACTCCACTTCCATCATTAGTTAGGCTTCATCATTTCTCACTGGAGGTGGTTCATATTTTATCTTCCTCTCATAAGCCCTCCACCAGGAAGATTTACTACAGTAAATGGAAGAGGTTTTCAATCTGGGCTCATACCCAAAAGATTGACCCTTACATGGCTCCAATTTCATCTGTATTGGAGTTCTTGTCTGTACTCTTTAACCAGGGTTCAGCGTCTGCAACCATTAAAGTCCAATTGGCGGCAATTTCTACCGTTCATGTTGCAAACGAACCTAGTCTGATGGCTCATAGACTCTGTAAGGCTTTTCTGAAGGGTACTCTTACTTCATCCTCCGGTATCGGAACCTGTCACACCTTGGGATATAAACTTTGTTCTACAGGCTCTTACTTCATCCCCCTTTGAGACTGCAGCCACTTGTGATTTAAAATTCTTAACTTGGAAGACTGTCTTTTTAGTAGCCATCACGTCAGCCAGACGCGTTTCAGAGCTTCAAGCCTTATCAATCAAACCCCCTTATTTGTTTTTTCATAAGGACAGGGTTTCTCACACCCAACCCTTCCTTTCTTCCCAAAGTGGTGTCAATCAGTAACCTTAATCAATCTATTGAGTTGCCAGTGTTTTTTCCTCAGTTCTCCAACAAGGCAGAATTTAAATTTCATCAATTGGATATACACAGACAGTTACGTTTTTATCTGTACAGAACCAAAGACCTCAGAAAATCTGATCAGTTGTTTGTTTCCTTTTCAGAAAACAGAATTGGGTCTCCTGTTTCTAAAGTCACGCTGTCCAGGTGGATCTCCAGTTGCATTTCTTTCATTTATTCCTAATGGGGTAAAGATTTACTGTTCCCGGTGAAGGCTCACTCTACTCTGTCTGTATCTACATCTACAGCCTATCAGGCCAGATTGTCTATGGATGATATTTGTGCTGCGGCTACTTGGGCATCCCCTCACACCTTTGTTACTCATTACAAGTTGAATGTGGTATCTAGGGGCAGGTCTTCCTTTGGTTCCACAGTGCTCAGGAGTATCTTCCACTGAGCCTCCCAGGATTTAGGTGCTAGGGACGCTGTCCCACGGGTAAGAATGTAGACGAGATTGGACTACATAACATCAAGAAGTTATGTACTCACCATAACGTTCGATGTATGTAGTCCATCTTGCCTCACATTCTTACTTGCCCCCTCCTTCCCCCTTCCTGGAGGATCTGGAGGTTAGATCTGGTTTCAGAGCTCCCTTCATTCTTGGTTTGTTCTTCCTTTCCTTGGGTGGTGTTATGCATGGAGAATGAGTGCTGGTGCTCGCAGCAAACTAGATCTGGGGATATAGAGAAGTGCAGCATGGGATACCATTTTAGCCCAGCCAATAGAAAGACTTTGAGCTAGAAAAGTTTTGGCCGAGTCGGAGCTGACATTCGGCCCTGAACCCACGGGTAAGAATGTGAGGCGAGATGGACTAAATACATCGAATGTTATGGTGAGTACATAACTTCTTGTTTTCCAACCATGTAATTTTTTATTGTAATGAATTGTACATTTTCAGATTATTTGAGGTGGTTAACCTGAAGGCTGCAAAATGCACTGTATTTAATAATGGGTCATTTGGCAGAGGTGTAAAAAGATCTCCCTCTGCAGGATATGATTTTCCTGACTTTTTAGTTGCATATGGTTCAGAGTTTAAGTATGGTCTCCTGTTGTCCCTAAATATTGTAATGATTAATTTTTGAATGCTTTGGCCATTTTTTTTTGTACTAGACGTCAAGCCATTATTACTGTCGGTTATATATTTTTGTAGATAATCTTAGATAAATTTGGTATCTTTTAATAAAAATGTTACCCATTTTCCAGTCATTAGCATGTATGTTTATCTTCAGCCTACTTCCAAATAATATATTTGAGAAAAGTAGTCTGGAAAAGGTAACTCTGCACGTAAAAATCAACTACCAGTCATCAGCGGACCAGAGTTCCGCTGTGGCGACCCCTAACCGGGAAAAGCCGAAAGAGACAAAAAAGTCTGGAAAAAGTCAGGTATATGGGACACCACTGTTGAACTCTAGCAAGTTGAGAGGTAATCCCCTGACAGTTTTTTTACCAATTGAATTGCATATAGATGGACGTTTAATAATTGACATGTAATTATTTTAATTTGTCAATTATTGCCCTATCTGGAATACTGCGGAATGCACTATCAGCAGAATTAATTTATAAGTTGCCTAAGTTTAGAAGACAGCATGATTTTCAGTCTTTAATATGTGTGGTAAATAGGGTGGTGCAAGTAGCAGTCTCTCCATCTGTTGTTTGTGCTGTTATCTTGCTGACAGTGGATTTTTGATGAGGAATCTTGAAGTATGGAGGGAAGCAGCTTAACATTTGCAAAAAGTGAGGGATCAGTTGGAAAGTAAACTAGCAGGGAAGGGGTGGGGTGTAAAGTAAAAGGGAATACATTTTCAGGTACATTTTTAAGTAAACGAAGAAATGTATCCACTTGTTTGTAGACTCCCACTTCTCTTGGTTTGCAGATGTGTTCCTTTGATCTGCTTCTAGAAGGATTTCTCAATCAGAAAAAAATGCTCTTCATTATCCAGTCCTTGTTTCAAATTTCTGCTTAGAAGACTGAAGTGGAAAAAGGGATACTGACAATAAAGGGCTGATACAGTATAGGTGGGTGAGGATTAGAATGACAGTGGCATGGCTAATGTACTAAATGAATTCTTGGAATTCACAAAAGGAAGAAAGGGAAGAGCACTGTACTAAGGTGGAAGGAAAAAGTTGGGATGAGAGTTAGACATATGGGCCAGTACGGAGGAAGGAACTGTCAGTTTACAGGATGATAAAGCACAGGGCCTAACTAAATCCAAGACAAGATATCGGAGTCACTGTCATCAGCAAATAAACACCAGTGTCCTTAAGAAAGAAAATGCATTCAGCAAGACGATAAGCCCCCTATACTTCCAACCCCCTTACTTCAATATGTCTCGCACCACAGTGGAGAAACTGCAAACACAGAGAAAAAAGGATTTCTGCTCCATGTCTGCAGTGTTCTTGTTCTACAAACTGTGTAGCTGAACTGCACTTGCAGTTCGAAAGCTGAATTCCAGCATGAAACTTCCCATGCCTCACACACAATCCCTCAAAACCTAGCTCAAAAACCTGGTCAGGAAACACTTAAGAGCACTTCAAGTCAGAGGGTTATCACTACCATTTCTGTGTCTTGGTTTAATTTCTCCAACTCTTTTGGGTTTCTAATACCGTGACAGGAATGGACACAATTCAAGTCAGAGAATGGGTAAAGTTCATGAAATTAGTATTCTTTCAGTCTTTTATATTGGCCAAAAGTGTGCATCACAGCACCAGCAATGACCCCAAAATTGATTCCTCCTCTAGTTCATATAGTGTTACATGTATCGGTGGCATATTTAAATAAGACTGTAAATTCTTTCTTATTAGACTTGCTGCTCCTACGACTGTTTTAACTGTGTATCCTTCTTCCCCATTGCTCTTGTGTCTGCTTGCCAATCCTGTTTTATATGAATTTGTGTCTCTGTATGTAAGACACTGTAATCACTGTATGTAGCAACTTCATTGGTCAGTGCTGCTTTTGTCTTTTCATGGACTATGTCGGACTTTCTCGCATCTGTTTTTTGAACTGTTGGTAATGGGTAATCCCACATGATATAAACAACTTCATTTTCTGGAGAGCTCTGTGGTTCATGTTTCCAATGCTTCTTTGCAACTTCAGTATTGTAGTGTTTATGGAATCCCCAGTGCAACAGTCTTGCCATATTATTGTGCCTTTCAGTATAAAGGCCCTTTGCCATGAGTGTATCACACCTAGCATTAAGATGTGTGACTGTTTCCAGTTAATTTTTATAGAACCTACTTCTGTTTGTTTCTCCCACATGTTCAATAGACTTTGTAAACCATGTACATATTCCACTGTCCTGGGCTGCCATTATTGCCCTTTCATCTTTTGGTTTCAATTCACCTCTACGTAACCATTCCTGTGTCACATCCTGATTGACATGAGGTTGTTTCAAGAGATCTCTGTACTTGCCACAGTATGTATACCTTTTCTACATTTATTTCCTTCTCATCTGATCCTTCTCCTTACATTCGTTTTTTTGCTTTTTTGGCACATTCAGTTGCTGCCTGATTTTTGTCGTCTTCTGGATTAATTTTCATTCCTGCTGGACACTGCTGTACTACTAGACTAAGCAGGGAAGTCATCTTAGACTTCTCTTGCTTTAACATTTTCACAAGGTTTTGATCTAGTGAAGTCAGCAGGTATGTATGCAGTCTCTGACTGCAGATCTGTACATGTAAACAGTTTTGAGGAAACCCATACCTCCTTCAGAATGAGGAATACATAATCTGTGTATACACTAATATTTGTATATTTAATAAGCATGAAGCATTTTTCTTGTTTTCCTGTCCAACTGATCCAGTAGCTTTTGGGGCCAGTCACCTCAAAACTGTGAGTTAGAACGGAAAGTTCGTTGATGTCAAGGCAGTTTTCAGTTTTAGTTGTCTTCTAAATTATTCCTTGTTGTATTCGCATTTGTTCAGTTGTTATTGCCGATCCTTCATCAGTTCCCTAATATTTGAACATTTTCTTCTGCTCAGGTTCTTTTATATTATAATGTTAAGTTGTCTATCTCGCCTTCATTCTTGCTGGATGGGTTCGGAGCCGACCTCGGCTCCGACTCGGCCACTCTAAAGCTCGAGAGTTGGTTCCACCGGCTCGAGGCTCCCCTTATATCCCACAATGCTAGGCGATAGTTACCTTAGATCTCGTTTGCCGCTACAGCTTCGAGGTTGGTTGTTCTACCGGTTCCTGGTGAGTTTAAGCTTTTTCTATTAAAAGTTACTCTGTTTCCCCCTTTTTTTAGTTTAATTATTGTCAAATTAGTGTAGTTCATTGAACTTTATCCCCGACCTAATTTTTTCCCGTTTTTTCTTTAAAAGAACTTTTAGTTCTTCCCTTGGGCCTTGGGCCTTCCCTTCCCTAGGGAGTGTTTGTGTAGTTTAAGCTACTGTTTATTGTACTTTATTTTTTAGTATTTTTACTAAAGTAATTTTTTCTGACAGGGTATAACTGGTGTGTTTGAGTGTGTGTTTGTGTTCACCAGTTAGGCTATGTCTAAAGAAGCAAAGGTCTCCGGATTCAAGAAGTGTGATGCGTGCTGTCAGAAAATGTCTCTGACAGGCGCTCACACTTCTTGTGTCTATTGTCTGGGGCCTTTGCACCTGCAGGACTCCTGTGCTGTCTGCCATGGCTTCAGCCCCAGGGTCCTGCAGGAAAGAAAAAACAAGCTCATATTGAGAGGCTTGTTGAAGCCTGAGGATTCCCTGTCTGTCTCAACAGGAAGCCCTCCAAGGCATCGAGGTCTTCGGCTCCGGCTTCTGAGCCGAGACCTCAGGTTGTTCAACCTTTGCCTTTATCGGCTCCGGCTGGAGCCGATAAGACTCAGTCCACAGTTTCTGTGGCTTCCTCGGCTCCGGCTGGAGCCGAGGTTATCGAGGTACCCGTGTCGGCTCCGACAAGATCTTGAGCCGACAACCAGAAAGAGGTCTAGGTCACCCTCTCTTGGCTCCGTTCATTCGGCTCCAGGATCTCCCCTGCTGTCTGAACGGAGCCAAAGGTCTCATTCCTCTAGGTCATCGAGGTTGTCCGATCATGACCTTCAGAGGGTGGTGAGTCGACTACTCAAGTCTGAGGCACTAGCCCAGATGCTTCAGAGCCCGACTCATCAGTCGGTGCCTGTCCCGGTCCATCAACTCCTTCCTCCTTCGACTCTTTTGAGCTCGGGCGGGTCGTGTCGGAACCGAGACTGTGGTTACCTCGGGCCGAGACAATTGTCTTCGGCTCCGTCGTCGGCTCCGTTTTCTTCCATGGAGGAATCTCGGCGCCGGACTTCCCTCGTCGGCTCCGAGGGTGAGTGGCATCGGACCCTTGTCCGACCCCTCTCCCTCTCGGTGCTTGGCGCTGGTGAGTTCGGCTCCGACATCGACCTCGAGCCATCACTGTCGGTGCCGAGGGGTCCTTAGCTCTTGGGCGGGGACCTCTGGCTCTGCCTGACAGGGGTGCTTCGAGGTCATGCGGAGTGTGTTAGAGCCTGGCTCTACTCCACAGTCGGCTCCGTCAGCCCCTCCCTCTATGCTGCCTCAGGGTAAGTCGACTCACTCCCTCATCCCTGACCGCAGAGAGCCAACTCCTCAGGAGCTCCCTTTGGGGATTTCATCCTCTTCGAGGCCTCTCCTGATTTGGCAGAAGAGCCCCTCGGAAGAGGAAGTGCAAGAGGAAGCACATTGACTCACCTGAGTCTATCACGTCGGACACAGATCTGGATGATTCTGAGGGTTCCCCGTTCCCCTTCTGAAGATGTCTCATTTGCAGACATTCTGGAGATCCTTAAACAGAGGGAAATTGGCCAGCCCTCAACCCTTGGAGGACGAATCTGTGTATCTTGAGGCGTTTGGCTCTCGTCCTTCCACCTCCTGGGTGTCCCCCTTGACCCCCTCATGCAGGTGGTTGCAAAAAGGCATGGGCGGCTCCTGATTCAGTGGACCCCACTCCCAGGAGACCCTCCAAATTCATCACAGCTCCATCAGACAAGGAATTTTTATCAAAAGGAGTCTCTGTGGATGCTATGGTGGTTGCTGCCGCCACAAAGAAGGAACTGGCTGATCCTTCAGTGCCTGTCCATCCACCTAACAAGGAATCTAGGTCCATGGTTAGGTGCGGAAGCGGATGTTCTCCTCAGCGACATTTACTATGCGTTCGCTGAATTACCTGTGCCATTTCACTCGTCTTCAAAGAGACTTGATCAAAGAAGCGAGTGAAATGCTGAAGGACCCTACAGCTGCGGGTTTCAAGAGAAAATGAACACGCAGCTGGCTATCCTAATTCTATTTCCAACTCCTCCATGCGCCTCCTCTCTTATGCGGCCGATGGAGCGAGCAGAGCCGCAGGAACAGGGGTAGCCTTACGTAGGCACGCCTGGATGCGGCTATGCAATTTTGCGGAACCTTTCAAGACGTCTTTCACGAACTCCCCTTTTGATGGATCATCTCTTTTTGGTCCACAAGTGAAAGAGACCCTGACTAGGTGCGAGACTGATGGCAAGACCCTTTCTGCCGTCGGAGTCCGTTTTTCTACTCCTTCTAGGCCTTACCCCAAAGGCCTGAAGGGGGGAAAGATGTGGTTCCGTAAACAATCCCAAGGGACTTCGCCTGACGCACAGAGTCGGTTCCCCGCCAGAGGCAGAGGGGGGAACAACAATGGTAGACGTCGCCCTAGAGGCAGAGGGGGTCCGCAGAACCAGGGCAATCGAGAAACGTTCTCCGAGAAGCCTTTTCAGCATCCCTGAGGTGTTGCCCGACTGCCCATCTTCGGAGGCAGTCGGGGGAAGATTGTCACTGTACCCAGAAGCCTGGCTATCCTTGACACAAGACAAATGGGTACAGTCCATCATTTCCGAAGGTTATTCTATTCCCTTTCTTCGTTTTCCAAATCAGTCAAAAAAATCCCTTCCAGATGTTCCACCCGCTCAAAGGGATCTTGCAGCTTTGGAAATTTCAAAACTGCTTGCAAAAAGAGCTATTCAGCCAGTGCCAGCAGACCAACTAGGATCCGGAATCTACTCAAGGTTCTTTTTAGTTCCAAAGAAAACAGGGGACTGGAGACCAATTTTGGATCTCAGTATCTTGAACAGATCAGTCAAGAAAACAAGATTTCGGATGGTCACGCTGCAATCCATTCTTCCCCTATTGGGAAAAGGAAACTGGATGTGCTCTATAGACCTTCAGGACGCGTACTATCACATAACAATGAACAGACGCTCCAGAAGCTTCCTCCGCTTCAGGCTGGGAACCAGTCATTTTCAATTCAGGGCCCTGCCCTTTGCTCTCACCACTGCCTCCCCGGTGTTTACCAAATGCATGGCAGTGGTAGCTTCTCACCTGAGACGACAAGGATTCCAGGTGTTTCCATATTTGGACGACTGGCTCCTCACAGCTCCCACCAAGCATCTCCTTCTGATGGCCAGAGATTACACTTTTCGCGTCTGTCAAAGACTGGGTATCTCAATAAATTGCGAAAAGTCTGTTTTGTCGCCTTGTCGTACTATTACCTACATAGGCGCAAAATTAGATACTGTAAACATGTCTGCAACACTAACGAACCAAAGGATATCAGACATTCAAAAATTGGTATCACTACTTCTCAACAACAACAGAGCCAAAGCCAGATTAGTTCTAAAGGTGTTGGGAATCATGGCAGCGGCCATACCCCTCCTTCCATTGGCCAGATACCACATGCGGATCCTTCAGTGGATGCTCTTTTCTCAATGGTCATACCAGGAACTTCCAATGTCTCACACCATTATGATCACGCAAGCGTGCACAAAGCATCTCATGTGGTGGATGTCTTCCCCCCAGCTCCTGTTGGGGAGACCATTTGTTCCACCTCCTCCGGTTGCTACTCTGACAACGGATGCCTCCCTGATCGGGTGGGGGGGGCATTATCAGGGCAGGACAGTCCAGGGCACATGGCAACCAAGCGAATGCCACTTGCACATAAATGTTCTGGAGATGAGAGCAGTGCTTTTAGCGTTGCAAGCCCTTCAACACTCTCTTCCCTTGGGAACGATTGCAATCCAGACAGACAATATGTCTGTAGTGTGGTACATCAACAAACAAGGCGGAACCAGATCATACCCCTGTGTCGAGAAGCACTCAGACTGTGGCAATGGGCGATTTCTTCTCAGCGTTTTCTGATAGCAACGCACATCCCGGAAGTCCAATCACATTGCGGACAAGTTGAGCAGAGCTATTCTCATGCCTCACGAGTGGTCTCTGAAAGACTCTGTAGTGAGAGAGATTTTTCTCAAGTGGGGTCAGCCTTGCTGCGATCTTTTGCTACTCCCCAAAACAGCAAGTGCAGAGAATACTTCACTCTATTCCCTTACCAGGCCAACCCAGCAGGGACGCTAGTCCAAGTTTGGCCCGGGGACTTCTGTATGCATTTCCTCCTTTCCCACTGATCTCTCAAGTAATACAGAAAGCTATCGCTCAGAAGGCCTCATTGATCCTCATTGCTCCTTACTGGCCTCGACAAGTGTGGTTCCCCTTTCTGCATCGATTTCTTGTGGAGCGACCGTGGAATCTGGACCTAGTTCCAGATCTTTTGATCCATCAGTCGGGTCAGTTTCATCGCTCCCTCCCTCTCTGAACCTCACTGCTTGGTTCCTCCACTTCCAACCGTAGCCAGGCTTCCTCAATTATCTCACTCTGTTAGAGATATTTTGATAGCTTCCATAAATCTTCCACTCGAAAGATTTATTTGAGTAAGTGGAAACGATTTTCATATTGGGCACAAGGAAAGGACGTAGATCCTTTCACCGCTTCCATCCATCTAGTCCTCGATTTTCTTGCTGAACTCTTCCATGCAGGTTCATCTCCATCTACTCTTAAGGTTCAATTGGCAGCTATTTCTAATTTCCATGTGGGTATTTCTGAATCTGCCCTAATGTCCCACAAACTCTGCAAAGCCTTTTTGAAAGGAGTTTTTCTTCTCAGACCTCCTGTAAGAAATCCTCCTTCTCCTTGGGACCTAAATTTAGTTCTTGCTTCTTTGATTCTTTCCCCTTTCGAACCTGCAGCTTCATGTTCCTTAAAGTTATTATCATGGAAAACTCTCTTTCTGGTAGCTATCACATCAGCTAGAAGAATTTCAGAACTTCAAGCACTCAGTTGTCATTCTCCTTACCTTGTGTTCCATAAGGACAGAGTTTCCTTACGAACTAACCCGTCCTTTTTGCCTAAGGTGGTTTCAACATCAAATCTAAACCAATGCATTGACCTCCCTGTTTTTTTCCCGGAGTATTCAAATAGGTCTGAACAAAAATTACACTGTCTGGATGTTCATCGTCAATTAAGGTACTACTTGGACAGGACGAAACAATTCAGAAAATCTGATCAGCTGTTTGTCTCCTATGCGGAAAGCAGAAAGGGACTTCCAGTGTCAAAGGTATCTTTATCCAGATGGCTAACATCTCTGATTACCCTTGTTTATGAGATTAGACACCAAAAACTGCCTAATAAGCCTAAAGCCCATTCCACCAGAGCTTTGGCTACTTCTCTAGCCTTCCAAGACAGACTGCCTATTGACACCATTTGTGCAGCGGCTACTTGGGCTACTCCTCACACTTTTATTTCCCATTATAAGTTGGATTTAGCTTCTAGGCATAGAGCTAATTTTGGTTCCACTGTTCTCAGGAGTCTGTTCCGTTAGGCCACCGGGACAAGGTGCTAGGGGCGGTCCCATCCAGCAAGAATGAAGGCGAGATAGACAACTTAACATATAGAAGTTATGTTCTTACCATAACGTTCCATGTTAGTTGTCTTCTTCTCGCCTTCTTCTTGGCCCCCTCCTTCCCCTGGCCTGGACAGACCTAGAGGAGTTGTGATCGTGACCTCTCTTTCTACCACCTCTTTCTTAACTATATGCTATTATGCATATTTCTTGTTTCAGGATGTAGGTCACCCTTCTTCTTCCTGTTGTTAGAGGTGGATTCTGTTTTTTACAGTTATACTGTTTCTGTTATAAGCTGGGGTTAGCTTACAAACGAGATCTGAGGTAACTATCACCTAGCATTGTGGGATATAAGGGGAGCCTCGAGCCGGTGGAACCAACTCTCGAGCTTTAGAGTGGCCGAGTCGGAGCCGAGGTCGGCTCCGAACCCATCCAGCAAGAAGAAGGCGAGAAGAAGACAACTAACATGGAACGTTATGGTAAGAACATAACTTCTATTTTCTGCCCTAGATTGATTATTTTCTTGGTGCTGCAGCTTTCCTGATTTAAAATTTGTTTTTGCAGATTTGTCAAAACCAAATAACATTCATATAATCATCTGATAAAGTTTTAACCACTTGAAGTTGTGCTTTCAACTCCTCATCTAATGAACTACACAGTTTTAAGTCATCTGCAAAAAGGAAGTATGGGACTTTAAGCCCAATAGGTATTAATGTGGAATGCAATTGGAAAGTCTTTTTAGCTTAATTTAGGGTAATTATGTAATTAATGTTTAATTGGTTGTGCTATATATGTTTGAGTGTTTTTTTGTGCACTTTTATTCTCCTTTGAAAGCTCCAAGCCAAAGTGCTAGAGATTTTATTAAATGTTCCACTTTGGAAACTGGTTATGTTGTTTTTGCAGTTTGGCTAGAAGTGGTGGGTTTGTTCGTTTGTTGCTGCAGTTGACATGATGTCCAGTGATCCTTCGGTTAATTTGCCTAAAGTTTTCAGGCAGGAATTGCTAGAATCCAGTCAAAGAACTATGGACCAGTTTACTACACCAATGGGTGTGAGAAATTTAGAACATTCAGCCCAGGGGATGAAAATGTCATACCCTGGAAAAAGTTTTTTCTAGATGAACAGCATAAGAAAATTAATAATCCATTTTCAATGGTGGGACAGCGGGCTAGTAACTCGCTGTTTGCAGAGTCCAAAGAAGCCTTTGAAAAACTTGATCGGCTTATGTCCAAAGAACTGTTAGTAAATTTAAATTGCCTAAGCTTAAAGTGATACTTGGAGCTGGACATTACACCAAGGGGTCTGGACATTACACCAAGGGGTCTGAGGGCTTTTAAGAATCCCACTACTCTCTTTGACACCCAGGATGAAAATGACCAAAGGTTTCAAATCAGGTGGATAGCAGCAGCCCACCATTGCTCTACTGAGTGAATCAACATACTGGTAGAAAGAGGCAGACTCAAACAAGCCAAGCTACGAGAAGGTATTAATGTAGCTTGTGAGTCTCTTTCCCATTTATTGGGCAATGAACAATTACATAATTGTCTTTGTGACATTAAAAATAAACTTGCAGATTTTGAACAAGATCTGCTTAATATAAAGAAAAACAAGTTACATTGTGACATCTATGATTATAATGGTGTGGCATTCATTTGGAGAACCAATAAGAAGAGAAGTCCTGTCCGGGCCCGTTCAGGAGAACGGAAGGAGTTCAGCACGAGTCGGCTCTGAAGTATCCACAGAGTGGGAAAGTGATTCCAGAGATTTTCTGGATTTGCCAGCAGCACAAGATCCCTGGTATAGGAACCGGACATTTCAGAGGGTCCAGAGAACCGAGCATGGTGATTATAGGAACAATAAAAGAACAAGAGCAGCCCTGGAATCTACCGATAAACAACCATATGAGGGACAGTCTTCTACATATCACAGGTACAAACGAGTCTGGTGGAATTGATCAAAGGACTAAATATACAGTATGTAATGCTGTTGATACTTGTGATAAAAGTAGTTATGTAATTAATTTGTCTGGTTATATGCTTAATGACAAGGAAATTGAAGTGCTTAACAAGGGTTTGTAGTTCATACCCACTGTTATTCCTGAAAAATTAATTTTATGGTTCTAAACCAGGGTGCTGTTACTGTGATTCTTACTGTGATGGCTCCTTAGTCTTCTTAAGACACTCAGTCTTGCTGGCTGGGTTTTGCTGAAATCAGTGTCTGGGTATAGTTGCATTCACAGTCTATTGCATACAGAAACTTGCAGAATATACACTGATGAGAGAATATACTTTGCAGCACCAAACTCAGAGCAGTAACAACTTTTTATAACGAACCAAACGGACTAATGTTGCAGCTTCAGGTACTGTTCTACTTTACTTCTTTAACATGGATGATGTGAGAGATACAATATTACCTCGGAACAAGTATGTGTTCCTACACAGATATCTCTAACAATGTTATCTGCTATAGTGTCTTTATACTGTTGTAGTCGTGGAGTTCAAATCCTGTTTTTCTCTTGGTATTCTGTTTTGGACTTTGTATGGGAACATCTGTTTTTGTGCAAATGATGACTTCAAACTTTTTTACTTAATGTCATATGATGCAGATTGATCTCCTGTTGTCCAGCCTTTAAGGAACCAGATTAGCTGTTTTCCTGGCAATGTGAAAACATACATCCTCTTTTTACATTTTTCAGCTTTTACATTTTTGCTGATTCTGTATGAAAACATGTCCATTAAGCAAGTTCCTTGAAGCTGTTTACCTGTTCCACTATCTTCCAATCTATCTCTATTCTCAGCTTCTTCTGATTTCCCCAATCTGCTGCCATTACCACTGTCTTATCTGTGCTTAGTTTCATCCCATGTGCCTTCAGATTTGCATTCCATTTTCCTATCCTTTGCTGAAGTCCTAGATCAGAGTCTGGCTATACTGCCACATCGTCTGCATACAGCAGCTTTGTTGCTGTGTCCCCTCCAACCTGTTTGCTGATGTAGTCCATTACCAGTATGAACAGCAGTGGGCTCAGAGCTGAACCCTGGTGTACACCCACTCCCACTGGGAACCCCTCAGTGAGGCCAAACACTGTTCGTACTTGAGTCACTGGGTCCTTGTACATAGCCTGTACTAATTCTACCAATGTTTCTGGGACTTCAAACCACCGCAGTACTGCCCAGATCAGCCTTCTTGAGACCTTGTCATATGCTTCAAGTTTAGGAAAGCCCAGTTTGTCTCTCTCTCCTCTTCTCTAGTTTCTTCTCAAGTATCTGTCTCAATGCAAACATCGGGTCAATTGTGCTGCATCCTGATCTGAATCCGAACTGTTCATCTCCCATCTTACATTCTACTATTCTGCGTATCCGTTTATCAATCACCCTCTCCAGAACTTTCATGCAATGTGGTAGGAGTTTGATGCCTCTGTACTGTCCACAGTTGTGGATGTCTCCTTTGTTCTTGTACACTGGCACGAGTATGCTTATTCTCCAGTCATCTGGAATACGCCTTTCTCTCCACACTGCAATTAGTACCGTCAGGAGCCATTTCTCCCCTAGCTCACCCAGCATCTTTATCATATCTGCTGTGACCTCATCTGAGCCTACTGCTTTCCCTGACTTCATTTTCCTTAGTGCTGCTCTTACTTCTTCTAAGCAGGGCTCCTCTTCTACTCTCATTGTAGGCTGTTTCTGGGGCAGTACCACTTCTGTGGGGTTTTCTTCATTCAGAAGCTGTTGGAAATACTCCTTCCATCTGCCTTTGATGTCCTGTGGGCTGATAAGTAGGTTGTTGCTGGAATCCCTTATGAAGGGTGTCTGACTATCTTCTTTATCTTTCTGTCTTTGCCTTGCAACCTGGTATAGTTTCTTTGTGCCCCTTACTGAGTCACTTTCCAGAAGCTGATAGAGTGCTCTGATGCCCTATTCTTTGCTATTGCATCTGGGAGGGGTGGTTGAGGAGAAGGGTAGTCTGAATGAAGAGGTCAAAGCTAGAATCAGAGGGGCTGCAGCCAACTGGTATAGAGTATCAGGTGTAGTATATGACAGAAGAATGCCAAAGAAGCTGAAAAGTAAGATGTACAAGACAGTGGTGCGACCGTATGGTACAGAAACCTGGGCAGTAAAGGCAGAACAGTAGAAGAAGCTAGAGGTGATGGAAATGAAGTGCCTGAGAAAGGTGGTAGGATGCACACTGCGGGACAGGCGAAGAAATGAGGACATAAGAGCAGAAGCCAAAGTAGCTCCAATTGCAGAAAAGATCAAAGAAAACAGATTACGATGGTATGGGCACATGTGTAGAAAAGCAGAAGACAATCTGGTGAGGGAGATTTGGGACAGACAGGAAGAAGGTAAGAGGAAGCGAGGGCGTCCAGCAAAGAGGTGGATGGATTGTGTGAAAGAAGATCTGCGACAATCAGGCATGAGTGTTGAAGAAGCCAGGAGAGTGGCATTGAATCGAGAGAGTTGGCGACAGTTAATACGATACCCTGACCCCATGTAAATGGGAAAAAGGGGATGATGATGATAAGCAAGTTCCTTATTTTTCAAGCCACATTCATTTAGTATGGATGCTGATCACATATTACTAAACTCTGTTTCTATATTTAAGCAAGCTTTATTTTATACCTTATTTATTTAATTAATTACTTTCAACTTTAATATTTTGTTGAGCATATTCTTACAATTCCAAGATTACATATGCTTAAAAAAGATATGTTTTGTTTAACTAGGAAATTACATTTAGTTAATTATTTTCAGTATGACAAAAATGACATGAATAACCAAGGAGTGCAAATTAATTCTGTGGAAAGTGCATCAGATGATAGCTTCCATTCTCGTATGTCAGATTTTGAGGATGGCACTGTTTATACTGCACATTCAAAGCTAGATACTTCTAAAATTGTGCAAAAAAAATGTTTCTTCCACCATTTAATCATGCTGGTATAGTTCAATTTTCTTCTATGGTTAATTTTGTTTTAGAAACACAGTACAGAGATTTTTTGATGAATAAGAACCTTATGCAGTACAACTTAACAAAATTAGAGTGGCAAGCATTACAGGGACTAAGCAAAAATTGACAACTTATATTTAAACCAGCGGATAAGGGTAATAAAGTTATAATAATGCATTTTACCCAGTATGCTAAGATGTGCTATGATCATCTAGAAAAGCATGAGGAGATAGCCCTTTAACATGTTATGTTATTGAATTATTTGAATTTTAACTAATAATTTTTTTGAATTTGATGACTATATATTCCATCAGTTACAGGGCATGGCAATGGGGGCAGCTTTTTCCCCCATGTATGCCAATTTTATGATGGGACAGTTCGAAATGGACCATCTGTATGGTCTAAAATGTTTCAAGAACATGTAATCCAATATTACAGGTACATAGATTTAATTTTTATTTGTAAAGGGGCCAAGAAAATGTTACTGGTTTTATTGATGAACTTCAAAATAATCTATTTGCTTTAAAATTTGATGGTGTACAAATAGGCAAATCAGTAACATTTTTGGATATTTGTTTAACTGGGGAAACTAATGGAAGAGTTAAAGGCAAAGTACATCGGAAATTTGAGGAGGGTATGCATTTTCTTGAGGCAGACAGTTGCCATCCACCCCACCTTATAAAATATTTACCCTATGGGAGAATTCCTTTGGGTTCAACGGCTTTGTAATAATGGCCCACATCTAATACATGAGCTCAATATAACAGCTGAATTATTTGTTAGAAGGGGCTATTATAAGCAAAATGTATATGCTTTGTTGAACAAGGCTAAAGGAAGCGCGAATAGGCAGATAGGTAGGTCACAAATATGGCAACCTACCAGTACAAAAAATAATAATATAGCATCTAATTTAAGAAAAAATTATGTAGTTACTACTTATGACATTTTATCTAATGAGGTAAAAGGTATAGTTAAACATTATTGGAGTTTTCTTTTAAAATGTAAAGAACTTTCTGAGAAAATATGTAAAATCCCTATGTTTTCATACCGTAAAGGTATTAAAGATATTTCAGTACATGCCTATTTTTCTACCCCTAGTTTGTAGTATTAGTCCAATGGTAAATGTAGTAGGCACATTCCCATATGGGAGATGTATTATATGTAAATATGTATGTAACACATTTAAATACAGTAATGGAATTCCCTTTAAAGTAAATTGTAAGTTTTCATTGTAACACAGAAGGGACAATTTATGCTATAAGGTGCCCGTGTAATGTTCTATGTGGGTGAAAGCAAGAGGGCCTTTAAACTTCGAATTCAAGAACATGTCAGGGATATTAAAAATGTTAAACCCGAGAGCCCTCTTGCAATGCACTTTGAGAAGTATCATAATAAAAATCCAGAAGGTTTACAGTGTACCATATTGGAACATGCTCATGAGAAAAGATGTAATTTGGATATAAAGAAAAAAACTTTTATATAAAGAGACTGTTTTTATTTTGAAGTATGGGACTTTAAGCCCAATAAGTATTAATGTGGAATGTAATTGGAAAGACTTTTTTAGCTTAATTTAGGGTAATTATGTAATTAATGTTTAATTGGCTGTTTGTTTTTGTGCACTTTTATTCTCCTTTGAAGGCTCCAAGCTGAGGCGCTAGAGATTTTATTAAATTTTCTACTTTGGATCCTGGTTGTCGTTTTTCCAGTTTGGCCAGAAGTGGTGGGTTTGTTCATTTGTTGCTGCAGTCTTTTATATTATATTTCTGCCCTAGGTTGATTATTTTCTTGGTGCTGCAGGTTTCCTGATTTAAAATTTCTTTTTGCAGATTTGTCAAAACTAAATAACATTCATATAATCATCTGATAAAGTTTAAACCACTTGAAGTTGTGCTTTCAACTCCTCATCTAATGAGCTACACAGTTTTAAGTCATCTGCAAAAAGGAGATGAGAAGTCTTTAAATAAGTTTTTTTTTCTGGGAGCCAACTTGTAACCAAGGCCTAATCTGTTAAGTTAACTGCTTAATGGGTTAAGGATAAGACAAGAAAGCAGAGGTGACAAAGAATAACCCTGGAATATCCCTCTTTGAATTTTATCCCTGGGATAATAACCTGCCTTTGTCATGGCTTAACTGCAAATTGGTTTACCACTGTTTCATGGTAATGTAATCACTAATATAAGGTGTATCTTACATGTCTGTAAGCATTCCTTTATCCATGAAAGTGAGATCCTGTCAAATTCTTTTTTGTAGTCTGTCCATGCCATTTTAGATTTTTAGCCTTTTTACAATTCTGTATTGTTTTATTTGGCAACAAATTATCTTTTCTTCAAATGACTTTCTTTTGTTACTCTCTTGTTCTATTGCCAAAACTGACATTTTTTCCTAAATGAGTATAAACTTGGTGAGCATCAACACCAGTATATAGTTTGTATGTTTCTGGAAGACAAGTTATTACCCTATAGTTTTTAGGATGGCTTGCTGATTCACTCTTAAGGGAGAGTATAATTTTTTCCCTGTTTTTAACCATATAGTTGTCGGTTCAGGATGCACACACAAGTAGTTCTTACTTAGAGCTAAATTTTTGAGCAAAGATGTTAACACTTTTATCCAAAAGGTAGGCAGTTACTTTACCTCATTTCATATCCCCTACATTAGAGCTCCTTACTGTTTCTTTTAATTTTTATATCCATTCAACATCTTTATTATGTTCCACAGGGTCTTCATAAAAATTTCTCCAAAAGGTGTCTATTTCTTCTTCTTTTTTTGTGTTTTTTTTTCTATTCCTTTAACATTGTTTCCATATTTGGGTTTTGTACTTTTCCTTTATATTTATCTTCTAAGTTTCTCTACCTGTGCTGATCTCTTTAGTTTATTATTTGCAATAGTGTGTGAAAGATCCTGGTCTAATGCTGCACATTGCTTTTATCACATCTTGCTTTCTAAGTATTTTTGTTAATCTGTTCCCTTTTCTGTACTCTTCTAACAGTGATACTTCTTGTCTTAATTATTTTATAGTTTTCTCTGTTTGATACTTCCATGATGGCATTTGATATCCTCCCTTCCTTTCCCTTATTGCCCTGCATTTTTGTGGTAAGACTTTATCTGATAATTTAGATGCACAGTAATATATCCTATTTACTTCATTTCTATTTTTTAACCTCTCCATTACTAATCTTTTTTTCTACTTCCTCCCTTGTTTTCTTATTTTTGTCTTGTAAAATTGTCTATATCCAGACGCCTTTACCTTTATTTCTTTTCAAATATTTTTGGTGCTGTTTTTTATTTTGTATTGATTAGTTTTGCTTTCTCCTGTGCATAAATATTGTACCATATGCAATCTTTTTCTTTCCCATGCCAATATTTTTTCATCAGATGACTCCCGCTCCACCTGTTTCCCCTTACTTTGGGAGCTCATTGTTCCAACATACTGTGACATAACCTGCGTTAGATTTTCTGCACTAAATTCTTCACTTCGCAGGTATTCCATTACTTCGGCTTCATTTGTTTGACTTCTGCTGTACTAATCATCTGTTCTATATTTCTCCTTTGTGACTTTATTATTTGTATGATAGATCCTGGTCTGTTTTAATAATCTGCATTGCTTTTACCATGTCTGTACTTCTAAGTATTTTTGACTATCTGTTCCTTTTTCTGCATTCTAATAGTGATATTTCTTATTTTACTTGTTTTATAATTTTCTCTTGCTTCCATTGTGACATTTTATTTCTTTCCCTTCTTTTCACTTATTGCGCCATGTTTTTGTGGCAAGACTTTATCGGTTTTTAATGCAGCTGCTCAGCAATATATCCTATTTAATTCTGTGATATCACAATCATTTCTATTAATAGTCCTAATTGCTGTGTTCATCTGTTCACCTAACTTCTAACATTTTGGGTCTTATTTACTTAATCTGTTTTATTCTTCGATCTTAATATGCCCATCCATCTCTGTTAAATGAAGCAGCTCTTCTGTTCATCTTCTTTCAGACTGAGAGCACTTTCTTTGCTCCCCATTTCCTGTGGGTATTCTACAGAAAGTTTCAGAACATCTTCCTGTGGCATATCCCCTTCAAGTATACCCTGCTTCATCTGCTGCTCCTTTATATGGGAAGGCATTAGCCCACCACTTTACAGGATTGCCTGTGTCAGAGTTGCTGCAATTTCCTGCTCCTTTCCTTTCTGTGCAACTTCAACTGATTTTGTACTGGTCTCCTACAGAAGACTCCGGAGCATTACCATATATTAATTCTTCAGATGCTTCCTGCTCCACCTGTTTCTACTTGATCTGTGGACCCATTGTTCCATCATACAGTGTCATTACCTGTGTTGGATTTTCTACAAAAATCCTTCACTTTAACTTCTTCCTTGCTAATCCTCTTTTCTGATTTCCCCTTTGTTTTCTTGTTTTTCGTATTGTGAAATTTTCCATTTATGGGTGCCTTTGTCTGTATTTCTCTCCAAATATTTTAGTGTCACTTTTTTATATTCTTAGTTTGGCATTCTCCTTTGCATAAATGTTGTGCCATACCCGATCTCTCTCTTTCCCATATCAATGCTACTACTTCAGAGTTCTCCCTGTCCACTTGCTGCTTCTTATAATAAGGACTGATTGTTCCATCATTCTGTGACATTACCTGTGCTGATTTTTTTTACACTCTTTACTTTACAGATAATCCATGACTTCAGTTTTTGTTCAAGTAACACCTTACTAATCCTCTTGTACATTACTTATTTCCTTATTTTTTGTATTGTGAAATTTTCCATATTCAGATGTCTTTGCCTGTATTTCTCTTCAAGCATCTTTTGAGCTGCATTTTTTTGTATTGATTAATTTAGCTTTCTCCTTTGCATAAATATTGCACCGTGTATTTTTGTACTTCCTTTCTCACTTTCATAACTGGTAACTATCATATTGACAGCACATCCCTTAGAGTTGACCCTGTAGTCAGGGACTTAGGGACACACATAGATGATAGTCTAGCCTTTGACCATCATGTGAGGAGATCATTCTGTATTGCACAACTTATAAACAAAGGCATGGCATCTAAGACCAAGGAAGTCATTGTTCCACTCTATTCGGCATCCAGCAGACCTATCATTGAATACAATGTCCCCTCTGTTATCTATATAAGCAGGCATATCAAACAATTGGAACGTCCACAGAGGTTTCTCACTAAAAGAATACAGGGCATAAGTAAACTGTCCTGTGCAGACCGCCTCAGAGTCCTGTCCCTGTATTCTGTCTCCTATAGGCTTTTGAGGGGAGATCTATTCTTGGCATGCAGGGCATCATCAGACCCCACTCTGATGGACCTCTTGCATATCCACAAAACAAACAGCACCAGAATTACCCATTCTAAAGACTTAAACCTTGCCTGTGATATAAATAGGTCCTGATGGAGAGTTAGGTATGTATCCTAGAAACTGCCATGTCTATGGAACAGTTCCCTATCCATGTGAAGCAGAGATGATGTTTGTGTCTCACTGTTGCAGACATCACATTTGGGTTATCTGCCTGAATATCAGAGTCTTCGGATTTCTGTGTCGAATGCTGTCGCTTCTTCCATGACGTCAGGTCGTCAGGGGTATAAAACATGTAGCCGACACCATTACATCAGTCTTTCTTGCCCTGCGGTGCCTGAAGCAGAAGCAGTTCACAAGTGCTGGTCGGCCGACTCCTGAAATTTTCGTTTGAGTTTCAGACCTGAAGTCTTCAAAAAGATAAGTACCCCATTGGGGATCCTTTTTTCTTGTTCTAACCGATGTCAGAAAAAATTAATAATTGTCTTGCCTGTGGAAAGCAAATACCTCATAGAGATTTTCATTCTTACTGCATCACCTGTACCATGATGTCCATCGCTGTCAGTTTTGTGCCTTGTTCAACGCCCAAACTATTCATCGCCGGGCTATTTTTCTAGCTAAATAATTACGTTCTTGATCTCCCTACTCTGAAATGGCTTTGTTAAGCCATCCGACTACCGATCTTCCAAAAAACGTTAGGATAAAGACAGAGACAGACTGCATAGGTCCAAAACTGCTGACAACGCTTCCGTTAAGCTAGTCGCCAGTCTGCTGGTACTCAGTGAGGCGCTTTCTCAGCCCCTGATACCTGCTACTACAGATTTGCAGGCCTCTACTGAGACCCATTCTGCTGCGAGATGTTTCTTCGACTATGGAACCTACAGCTGTCTCTACCTTGGATGGGTCCGGTACCACTGTGCAGGCACTGGCTTCTGAGGATGTATTCAGGCCTACCGATTTTCATATTAAACCAACTACTTTGTTTCAAGCTAAGAATACCGAATTCCTTAGGCCTAAAGCTCACACTACACCTAGAAAACTGACAACTAAACATTCTCAGGCCCATATGCCTCTAAAACAAATGATTAGAATGGCTGAAGACTTTATTACCTTAGTTAGGGGAAGCCAGCCTTCCCTCTCTAAGAGACATGAAACTGCTTTTCTTTCTGATTCTTCTGATTAGGAATCTGATATCTCTGTTCCTTTTGACTACCAGGATTTACCCTTATCTGCTTATGAGGAATCTGATGCAGAGGATTCCATTCCCTCTGCTTCCCCTCAGAGGATTTTTCTTTAGGTGAAACCTTGCATACCCTTAAGGAGCATTTCCACTGGGAAAGCCAGGACTACTCTGAGTCCAAAAAGAGACTTAGGGAATTCCTACTCCTGCCTCAACATAGGCCTCTAGCTATCCCTCCTGTTCTTGAGATTGTAGGTGATGTTTTCTTGGAATTCAGCCTTACTCCAGACACTTTACCTCCAGCTCCCAGGAAGCCTCACAGGTACTACAGAGTACCTGACTCTCACAAATTCCTCTTCAAGAATCCTACTGCGGATCCAGAGATCATTTCACAAGGACCTATATGCATTAAGGCTACTACTGCCAAGACTACTCCTTCTGATAGGGACTCTAGAGCTTTAGACAGATGGGGTAAGAAGGTACACGCTTCTGCTACTTTGGCTATTAGGGCTTTAAATTGCCAGATGTTCGTGTTTCACTGCTGCAGTCATTACACTTGGGTTATCCTGCCGTCAGGCGGTCCCGCAGTCGACCAGAGTTCCAAAGTCTTGGTCTGGCGTCTGTTGCTGTTGCTTCTTCCCTGACGTCAGTGCGCCAGGGGTATATAAGATGCAGCCGATGCCATTTTCTCCAGTCTTTCTTGCCACACGGTGCCCGAAGCAAAAGCAGTTTGCAAGTGCCGGTCAGTCGACTCCTGAGATTTTTGAATTTGAATTTCAGAACCGAAGTCTTCAATAAAGCTAAGTACCCCGTTGGGGAAACTTTTTCTTGCCTCAGACCGATGTCAGTTAAAGTTAATAATTGCATTTCTTGTGGGAAGCAAACACCTCATAAGGATTTTCATTCTTACTGTATTCCATGCCTAGGCCCAGACCACGCCATCACTAGTTGTCGGTTTTGTGCTAGATTTAACAAGCGCACTATTAAATGTCGGTTTGATTTTGCACGCCATTATTTTGGCCAAAGGTTCAATTATACCATGCTGTCGGAACAACTGACGACCGGAATACACAAAAAATGCAAAGACAAAGATAAGGACAGGCATCCGAGGTCCAAAACTGATGATGAAGCCTCTTCTAGGCCAGTTGCCGGTTCGATGGTTCTCAGTGAGGCGCTTTCGCAGCCCCTGACACCTGCTACCTCAGAGCCACAGGCTGCCTCCGACTCCCACGTGGAGATTTCTAGACCTCTGGAAACTCAATGTACTGGGCCTACGGAAATTAACCCCTCAGATGAGTCTGGAGCCGCTGAGCAGGCATCGGCTTCTGAGGGTGTTTTCAGACCTTCACAGCTTACCATCAAAACAACAACCAAGTCTAAAACTCCATTTAAGACAAAGAAACAAGTACAGCACTCACCTGGACAGGCCTCTATGCCTAAAAACAGATGCTCAAAATGGCCGAAGACCTAATTACTCTGATCAGGGGTTCCCATCCCCCTCCTGCTAAAAGGCCTAGGCAGGATACAGACTATGATTCCTCTGACCAGGTTTCCATTTCTTCTGATTCCTCTTCAGACCAAGGATACTCTTTACCCCCCTATGAGGACTCTGATGCTGAAGAATCAATCCCTTCAGCCTCTCCTCCTGAGGATTACTCTTTTGGGGAAACTTTACATACCATGAGGGAGCATTTCCATTGGGAGAGCCAGGGTTATTCAGAATTCAAGAAAAGGCTCAGAGATTTTCTTTTATTGCCTCAGCACAGGCCCCTTGCTATTTCGCCTGTGTTAGATATTGTGGAGGATGTGTTCTCTGAATCCAGTTTAACCCCTTGATTCTTTGCCCCCAGCACCAGTCAAGCCAGATAGGTACTACAGAGTCCCTGACTCTCACAAATTTCTTTATAAAAACCCTGCTGCTGACCCAGAAACTATTTCCCAGGGTCCCAAAGGGGTAAAGGCTTCCACTGCTAAAAATCCAGTTCCCTCTGACAGGGATTCTAGAGCATTAGATAGATGGGGGAAGAAAGTTTACACTTCTGCAACTTTAGCAGTAAGGGCTTTAAATTGCCAGTTCCACATGCTTAAATACCAACAATATTTAATGTCTCTGTTAAAACAGAAAATGCTTACAAGCTCAGAAGGTCCTGACTATAAGGAAATGCAGGATTTATTGCATGCAGTTGAACAAGTGGGAAAACATACTCTGCAATGTGGTTTTGATTCATTAGAGGCTTCTTGTAGAGCCGCAGTTACAGGATCTGTGATTCTAAGGCATGCTTGGTTAAAAGAACAAGGTTTACCTGATCATGTTAAGGCAAAATTATTGGATGCTCCTTTACAGCATATCTTGTTTGGTGTTAAGGCAGAAGAGGTATTAAAGAAAATGGAGGATAAGGCAAAATCTATGCAAACAGTGAAGTATTTCTTACAGGTACAGCCACCTCGATTTATCAGAAATTGGCCTTCTAAAAATTGGTCCTTTCCAGTGTCAGACAGACCACAAAGAGGCAGATACAGATGCCCAAGAGGCAGATCTCAGCCCCAAGGCTCTTACAGACCACGACAGTGAGGTGCTTCAACCCCAAAAGAAGACAAGTCACAACCTTATAGGAAACCGTCCCAATGACTTCCCCCTTCACATGCCAAGCACTTAACTTTTGGCAGCTCCCTTAGGGGGAAAACCTAGCTCTTTTTTCACAAAATTGGCATATAATCACCCAAGACAAATGGGTTCTGGATATTGTGTCTCAAGGTTACAGGTTCCACTTTCACACTCTACCAAGGCCAAAAGGAATGTCAGACCTGCCACAAAATCAGTGGGCAGTGGCACAAAAACAAATTACAGCCCTCATGGACATGAGCGCTATTCAAAAAGTGCCACAACAGGAACAAGGACAAGGATTTTACTCAAGACTTTTCTTGGTCCCCAGAAAGGACAAAGCCTAGAGACCCATACTGGACCTATCTACTCTAATGTTCCGAAATTCAAAATGTTGACACTACAGCAACTTCTTCCCATGCTGGGCAAGAAGGCTTGGCTAGTTACTTTGGAACTCAAAAAGGCATACCTGCATGTCGCAATCAGACAAAATTGCAGAAGATACCTCAGATTCATAGCTGGAACAATGCATTACCAATTCTCTGCACTGCCCTTTGGCTTATCTACTGCACCCAGGGTCTTCACAAAATGCCTGGCACCAGTAATTGCATTTTGCAGACAAAAAGGAATTCAAATATATCCCTACTTGGATGACTGTCTTATTCAAGCAGAGAGCAAGGACATTCTAAAGCATCTGGCGTTTGTAAAAAGATTGCTAATTTGCCTAGGGTACACAGTAAACGAAAAGAAGTCAAAACTAGTGCCCTCACAAGAGATAATATTCCTGGGTGCCAGCTTAAATACAGTGGCCCAGATGGCTTACGCCAGACAAGCAAAGACAACTGACTCAGTACTTTCAATTGATGGCAACAAAAACCCATCTCCCTGCAAGAAAAATTCTGCAGGCCTTGGGGTTCATGGCGTCCTGCATACTACTAATACCATATGCCAGACTGCATTTGAGGAAATTACAATGGTACCTAAAAAGTATTTGGACTCAACACTGTCACAGTTTGGAAACAGTAACACAAGTTATTCCCTGCCTACAACAGGAGTTTCGATGGTGGGAACAGGCATGTCACCACAACAAGGGACAGCCTTTCACTTTACCCACAGCCAGGCAAACACTAACGACAGATGCTTCGGATTACGCCTGGGGAGCACACATGGCAGGAAAATGTATTCAGGGCAAGTGGGCCGCAGACCAACTGCATCTTCACATCAATCAAAAAGAGATGCTAGCTGTACAAAATGGCTTAACAGCTTTCAAGGACCTTCTGCACCCAGGACAACTATTACTAAAGACGGACAACACCACAGTTATGTGGTACATAAACAGGCAAGGGGGCACTCATTCCTTTCCCCTCTGCGGACAAGCCATGATTTTGTGGAACACAGCACTGACCTATCAAGTTCATCTGCAAGCACAATTCCTGCCAGGAAAGAAAAATACTCTGGCAGACGACTTAAGCAGAAACATCATGGATCCTCACGAGTGAAATTAAATCCACAAGTATTCAGCATAACACAAAAATGGGGGTGCCCAGACATAGATCTTTTTGCCTCCCCTCTGAACTGCCAACTACAGAAATTCTGCACAAGGACTTACCACACGCACAAGCATGGAATGTGGATGCTCTCTCGTTCAGCTGGAAAACTATAAAAGTTTATGCCTTTCCACCACTGCCTCTCCTGTCAAAGGTGCTCCTAAAAGCCAGACAAGAAAGGCCAAAAATGATCCTGATTGCCCCAGACTGGCCACGCCAGCACTGGTACCCAATCTTAAAGAACTTGGCTCAAGGCCCAGCATGGATTTTACCTCAAATTCCTCATCTTCTGACTCAACAAAACAATCAGATCCTGCACAGCCAGCTCAAAACCTTAAACTTGGCTGCATGGCAGATTACTTAGCCAAGCAGCCAACACCTCTCTCTAAAGCTGTTATGGATGTCATTTTGGAGGCCAGGAGGCCCAGCACCAGGAAATCCTATTCAGAAAAGTGGAAGAGATTCTGCGACTGGAACCAGGCTCAAAGCTTTGACCCTCTTGTTCCAAATATTCCTCAGATATTACAATACTTAACTGAGATGCTGGACAAAGGCCTATCCTTTTCATCCATTAATATCCACGCCTCTGCCATCTCAGTTCATTACAACACGGATCCTCCTATTTTCTCTCATCCATTATTAAAACAGTATCTCAGAGGGGCTAAAAACATAAGACCGCCCCGGAGAGCACCAACATCAACTTGGGACATCAACTTTGTCTTGAAAATACTAACTTTACCTCCTTTTGAGCCAGCCAATTCAGCAGAATTAAAATATGTGTCATGGAAAACTGCTCTGCTTTTGGCAATAACCTCAGCACGAAGAGTCTGAGTTACAGGCACTAATGGCAATGGAATCTTTCATCATTTTTCATCAGGACAGGGTTTCTTTATGAACAACCCCTACATTTATGCCAAAGGTGGTATCCAGTGTGGCTCTTAACCAAACTATTCACTTGCCAACATTTTATCCAAATCCCCAGAATAAAGCTTCTACTTGGACAAAACAAAAGCTTTCAGGAAAACTGAGCAATTGTTTGTAGCGTATGCTGCAGGATCACAGGGAAAGGCTATTTCAAAGCATACCATTTCAAAGTGGATAGGACACTGTATCCGTTTCTGCTACACACAGCATGGAAAAACTGTACCTAGCCACATTAGGCCACATTCCACCAGGGCAACAGCCACTTCAACTGCCTACCTTAGAGGAGTGAACAAATGAACAGTCTGGTGCAGGAAATAAGGCGAATGATACCTCTGCTCGGACTATAAAACGTTTAATAACACACAAATAGATTCACATAACAGGTTAAGCACTTTCATCTGGCTAGCAGACTTCATCAGAACATAGTTAATTGTTGCTGCACTCATTAAATACCAAAATTTGGCGCCAAAAACTGTATAAAAATTTAAAAACAAAGCAATTTAAAGAGCATGTTACACAAATACATAAATAAAAATAGTTAAAATACACAATTATGCTAAAAACATCTGCATAAATATCTTATGTTGCTTAACAACAATATTGATTCTATGAACCTATAAAATAATGTGTATATCACTTCTAAAATGTCAATATATATATATCTCATTTATTGAAAAATTAGTGGGACATAATTAAATATGGTTTAATACTAATGGAATCATTGATACCTGGATATCTAGTGGCATCAACATATATCTGCCACCTACTCTCTTTCATTGCCAATAATGCTTTAATATTTCCACCATACGGTGAAAACCCCACAGTGTCAATGATAAATTTAAAATAACGTGTTTCTCCATTGTGTAATATGTGCCAATATAAGGCATTCTTGCTGTCCTTGGTTCTAATGCTGTATTGATGTTCATAGATGCGTCGTTTAAACTGTCTCTCAGTCTTACCTATGTAGAATGCATTGCATTCTACACAGGTAGCCAAATAAACCACAAACTTGGTGTTGCAGTTACCACTTCTACTATATAAATATGTTTTATTAACATTATCCAACTTACATCCTTTGACCTCATTGATGAATTTGCATTGATTACACGCTCCACATTTTTTAGTAGATGTGGTTCCTCTTTTCTTATTAATGCTTTTAAATTACAATAACTTCTTAATATTAAAACCTGTCTTATATACAATATTGGGATGTATACCCAATATCTGTGTTATGTCATCATCACTTATAACCTGATTCCATCATTCTCTGATGAAGGTTTCAATATTATGTACTGTTGGTGAATACATCATCTTCAGGGCTTTTAGTTTGTGTTATGATCACACTACCTAAATTCCATAATAAGGGCACATACTTTTTACCCCATTCACTAATAACATACTTAACTATGTCATTCAAAAGAATTTCTGGGTACCCCCTGATAGCGAACATAGATTTTATAAAATCCATTTCTTTTAACATAATTTCTCTGGTAGATGACATACGGGCAGCCCTAATACATTGCCCTTTGAAAATATTTTTGAACACATGTGGAGGATGATTACTACTGTACTCCAAGTAGTCATTAGAAAAAGTCTTTTTCCTATATATACAGGATATGAATCCATCATCCCCATGACTAATATGTGTGTCCAAAAACGCTATTCCACTAGTACTGATGGAATGAGTGAATTTAAGAAATTCTGTTGTATTATTGATGTAACTAATAAAATCTGAAATCTTTTCTATAGGCCCATTCCACAGCACAGAGAGGTCATCTGAAAACCTAACCTAACATCTGAAAAGTATAACTAATATACTGAAAATATTCTGATTTGAACAAATATTCAGATTCCCATTCTAGCATCACCAGGTTGGCAAATATGGGAGCCTTATTAACTGCACCAGACTGTTCATTTGTTCATTTACGTTGTTGCCTGTGAGTGGAGTTACCTTAGAGGAGTATCTACCAAGGATATTTTGGAAGCTGCAACTTGGAGTTCAGTACTCACCTTTACCAAGCATTACCACTTGCCTCTTTACTCTAAATCCAGAGCTGGCTTTGCCACTGCAGTGCTGCAGGGCCTCATAGCCACCCCGAATCCTTTTATAGACCCAGCCACCCAATCTCAGCTTTGGGATTCAACCCAAGTGTAATGACTGCAGCAGTGAAACACGATGAACATAGTACAGTTTTGTACCTACCATAAATGTAGATGTTCGAGTGTATTCACTGCTGCAGTCGAGGTTACCCTCCCTCCATCCCCACTTTCTTAGCTGGGACTTATCTATACCTTTCTACCCTATACAACCTATGTGGTGTATTTGCTTGTAACTGAAAGTATTGTTTTTATTTTTTATGTATGTTTTATTAGCAATATGTATTGCCTACCTATTTGGGGGCAGCTGACATCTGGGGCAAGAAAAACTGAAGAAAATGGCGTCTGCTGCATCTTATATACCCCTGGCACACTGATGTCAGGGAAGAAGCGACAGCAACCGACGCCGGACCAAGACTTTGGAACTCTGGCCGACTGCGGGACCGCCTGACGGCAGGATAACCCAATTGTAATGACTGCAGCAGTGAATACACTTGAACATCTACATTTATGGTAGGTACAAAACTGTACTTTTCATATGTTAAAGTATCAGCAGCAGATTGTGGGACTACTTAAACAGAAAATGATTTTGATTCCTGACTGTGCTGAACACAAAGATTTGCAAGAGTTAATGCATTCTGCTGAATAAGTTGATAAACATACTTTGCAATGTGGTTTTGATGCTTTAGAAGCATCTTGAGGGCTGCTGTCACTGGGTCTGTTCTTAGAAGGTATGCTTGGCTTAAGGAACAAAACTTGCCAGATCATGTTAAAGCTAAATTACTGGATGCACCCTTAAACCAAGACTGCCTTTTTGGCAACAAAGGAGAAGTCGTCCTCAAAAGGATGGAGGAAAAAGCTAAATCTGTGCAAATTGTTAAAGATTTCTTACAAGTACAGCCTCCTAGATTCAGTAGGCATTGACTTTCAAAGAACTGGTCTTTTCCAGTCCCTTCCAGGCCTTCTCAGTCCACACCCAGGAGCAGCAGACCACCAAGACTTCAGTCTCAGGCTATGCAGAGATCTGAACAGTGGGGGTCTCCCACTTCCAAAGCAGGGAGTACTAAGCCACCCCCTATGGAAAAATGGCACAATGACATATCCTTAACTCTTCCAAGCCCTGCTCAACTACTTGCTCCCTTAGGAGGAAAGCTTGCCCTGCATGCAAACAACTGGGAACTCGTTACCCAGGATAAATGGGTTTTAAACATAGTTTCCCTAGGATACAGATTCCACTTCCACTCACTCCCAACCCCAAGTGGATGGCCAGACCTCCCCCCAAATCAGTGGGTGGAGGCCCAAAAACAAGTGCTCTCTCTCCTCAGTATCAGGGCTATTCAACCTGTCCCAGCAGAACAAAGGGGACAAGGTTTTTATTCAAGACTGTTCCTGGTTCCCAGAAAAGAAAACTCCTGGTGTCCTATCCTGGACCTGTCTAGTCTGAACACCTTTCTGGTGTTTCCAAAGTTCAAAATGCTAACTCAACAGTTTCTTCCTTATGCTAGCCAAGGATGCCTGGCTGGCAACCCCAGACGTAAAAGAAGCTTACCTCTGCACATCCCAATAAGGGAATCCTACAGACAATTCCTACGTTTCAGGGCTGGCTCCATGCATCAGTTCTCTGCACTTCCCTTTGGCTTATCTACTGCGCCCAGGGTATTCACAAACTGCTTAGCTCCATTTATTGCATTTTGCAGGCAGAGAAATATTTAGATTTATCAATACTTGGATGACTGCCTGATTCAGGCAGAAAGTCAGGACTTGCTATTACAACACCTGGCATTTGTAAAGAGACTTCTAACCTCACTGGGGTACACCATCAATGAGAAGAAATCACACCTTGTACCCTGCCAACAGATTGTATTCCTGGGACCAAGCTTGAATACAACTTCTCAGATGGCATTCCTCACTCCAGAGAAACAAGTTTATTTGACAACCTACTGGCCACAAAAGCCCAGCTATCTGCAAGGAAAATCCTGCAAGCCCTGGGCTTCATGGCCTCTTGCATTCTGTTAATTCCATATGCAAGCTTGCATAATGAGGAAACTTCAATGGTATCTAAAAAGTCTATGGTGTCAACATTCTCGGGACCTGGAAACAATGATTTCTATCATTCCTTGTCTAAGGACAGAGTTCCTTTGGTGGGCAAAGGCCTGCTACCACAACAAGGGACTCCTTTTCACTCTACCCCCTACCGTCCAAACCCTAACAACAGACGTATCAGACTATGCATGGGGGGGCTCACATGGCAGGGCATTGCATTCAGGGCAAATGGAACCCAAGACAGATGTACCTGCATATCAATCAAAAAGAAATGTTAGCTGTACAGAATGCTCTGACAGCCTTCAAAGACCTTATTCTTCCAGGATAACTATTGGTAAAGACAGACACCACCACAGTTATGTGGTACATAAACAAGCAGGGGAGAACCCATTCCTACCCACTCTGCAGACTAGCCATGGCTCTGTGGATCACAGCCTTGAGCTACTGAGTGATCCTGCAAGCTCAGTTCCTGCCAGGCAAACTAAATTCACTGGCAGATGACTTAAGCAGAAATCTCATGGACCCACATGAATGGAAACTGGAACCCAAAATATTTAAGTCCTTGAGGAACAAATGGGGGACACCAGAGGTAGACCTGTTTGCTTCCCCTCAGAACTACCAGTTGAACAAATTATGCACCAGAACTCCCCACCGTCAAGCTTGGAAAGTGGATGCCATGTCCTTTACCTGGGAAAGCCTCTCAATTTATGCCTTTCCCCCTCTGCCTCTCCTTTCGAAGGTTCTACTAAAGATCAAACAGGACAAGCGAAGGACAATACTGATTGCCCCAGACTGGCCACGCGAGCACTGGTATCCCCTTTTGCGCAGTCTGACAGTGCTGCAACCGTTGCACCTGCCTCAGACCTCTTTCCAGCTGTCCCAGCAGGCGGGCCAGATTCTACACGCTCAGCTTCAAACCCTGAACCTTACAGCCTGGCTAATTCCTTGAGCTCACCTCTAGCAGCCCACAGTAAGCAGGTGCTGGATGTCATTCTTGAGGCAAGGAGACCTAGTACTAGAAAATCCTATTCAGAAAAGTGGAAAAGATTCTGTTCCTGGAGCAAGGCTCAGGATGGGCACAACTGTGCCCAGCTTACCTCATATTCTAGATTATTTAACAGAAATGCTCCACAAGGGCCTATCTTTCTCTTCAATTAAGATTCACGCCTCTGCCATCTCAGCACATTATAATACTGAGACACCCCTCTTCTCTCATCCTCTGCTTAATCAATTCCTTAAAGGGGCCAAAAATTTAAGACCCCCCTTCCCCAGGAGAGTGCCCACTCCAGCCTGGGACCTTAACTTTGTATTGGAAAAATTAACTCTTCCCCCCTTTGAACCAGCTGCTACAGCAGAGTTGAAATTCCTTTCTTGGAAAACAGCCTTACTTCTAGTCATCACTTCAGCAAGAAGAGTGTCTGAACTGCAGGCCCTCATGGCAGTGGGAACCCTTCATTGTCTTCCATGCGGACAGGGTTTCCCTCAGGACTAATCCATCCTTTATGCCCGAGGTAGTGTCTAGTGTGGCTCTAAACCAGTCCATTCATTTGCCTACCTTTTTTCCTAACCCTCAAAGTAAGGGGGAAAGGATACTGCATTCTCTGGATATGCACAGACAGCTTAGATTCTATTTGGACAGAACTAAACCTCTCAGAAAATCTGACCAGCTGCTAGTTAGCTTTGCTGCAGGGCAGAGGGGAAGGCCATTTCTAAGCAAACCATTTCCAAATGGATAGCCCATTGCATCCATGTCTGCTACAAGCACCATGGAAAACCTACCCCACAGGGGATAAGATCACATTTCACCAGGGCTGTATCTACCTCTACGGCATTCCTCAGAGTAGTCCCTACCAGGGACGTCCTGGAAGTTGCTACCTGGAGCTCTGTACATACTTTCACCAAGCATTACCACCTGCCTATCTTTTCTAAATCCAGAGCTGGATTTGCCACAGCAGTCTTACAGGGCCTGATTGCTAGCCCTAATGCTCTTTAACTGACTCCACCCTTCCTTAGTTTTGGGAATCAACCCAAATGTGATGGCTGCAACAGTGAAACACGAAGAACGTAGTACAGTTGTGTACACTTAACATAAATGTAGATGTTCGAGTGTATTCACTGTTGCAGTCTTGGTTACCCTCCCTCCTGCCCCCAGACTTCTCTTGGCTCTACCTTTCCTTCCTGTTTGGCATGTATTATTTCATGTGTATTTGCTTTTTGCTGGGGGTGTTCCATACCATATAATTGCTTCCTATTGTGGGGGCACCTGACATCTGTGGCAAGAAAAACTGATGTAATGGCATCTGCTGCATGTGTTATACCTCTGACGACCTGACGTCAGCATCTGATCCAGAAATCCGAAGACTCTGGTATTCCGGCCAGATGAGGGCTACCTGCAGGCAGATAACCCAAATGTGATGACTGCAACAGTGAATACACTCGAACATCTACATTTATGGTAAGTGTACACAACTGTACTTTCCTCCCTAACCCAATTCAAGTGCAGTTTGGACAATTGGATGGGAAACTGAAAATTCATCTGTAGTTTGGCACCTGTCTCTCTAATGGACACAGGTAACCTGTAAATGGTTCATCTCCCAACCCCCTGCTTACACTTATCAAGGGTATCAGAACATGTCAGAGATTTGGGATGCGTGGCTAGGCTTAAAACGGCCCTTGTGGTCAACTGTGAACCTATGCCCAACTTCTTCCAGACAGTCCAGAGTTTCTTAGTTTGTGTAATGTTTTTACGGGAACTGTTGTATTGATGAACACAATTTTTTGCTTGTAGCTTTTGGCAGTTTTTCTTGTGCAAGTATTTTTCTTTCCTCTAATTTCTGTCTTAATCTTTCTGAATATATTCTAGCTGATAACTCTGGGCTTCTTGCATAGTAGTAACAGTACATAGTTTCTTCCTTATCCTCAGTAGTCAACTCTTTCATCTTTATGGCTGTGTTTTGGCCTGTCAGTTTTTGTGATTTTTTTGAGGACTACTACTTCTAGCTTCTACTACCAGGGTGCCATCCTGGCCTCTAACCCCATGGTGAGAATGTTTCTGTGTTTTAAGGATTCTGTACTGCCATTTTTTCCAGTCTTGGCATCAGTCCCATATACCAGGATTGGGTACTTTTTTTATTCTGGGATCTGTGCACCAAGCTCTCTCTCATTTTTTAACCTCTCTCGCTCTCTCCAAGATATATGTTATGTAAAAAAAACACTGTCTGTATTTCATTGTTCTCTTGGTGAGATTTTGTTAAAGCCAGATCCACTGCATGAAGGTATTCACCAAGACTAGAGAAGTAGTACCCTATTATCATGGAGAAGACATCAAATCATATCAGGAGAATTCCTTATGTTCCTGGGTTCATGTCCTCCTGCATTCTCATGAAACTGTCTGCCAGACTGCATATGAAAAGCATACAGTGGCACCTGGGGATGACCTGATGCCAACACCAGCAGATTTTACATATATACACATTCCCTTCATCCCTTGTGTCAGGAATGAAGGAAGAGACTCTTCTGGTGGATTTGGGCCCAACAGCATAACCATAGAGTGCCCTTCCTGATGTAGGCAGGAAACCATCTCCTCGCCATCAACACCTTGGTCCTGGCATGGGGGGTGCCCAGTAGCAGACATGACAGTGCAGGCAGATAGGACAGTTTTGTCAAGACAAAGCACATCAGTCTCAAGAAAGACAGTCCTAGTGTACTTCATAGAAAAATGGACACCTGGAGCTCTTCTGCAGTAAACCAACAATAACAGTTATTTAAAACATCAACAAACAGAGAGGCAAACAAACAGAGAGCACACATTCCTACTCCCTATGCTGGATGGCTATACATCTCTAGGAGCTGGCAGACGGAATAGAATTTACCTTTCTAGTGCAGTATCTAATAGGAACAGAAAACTGCCTGTCAGATTCACTCAGCAGTTTATTAATAGACCCTCGTGAGTCGATGCTCAACAGGGAGATCTTTTTCCAACTGACACAGAAGTGGGTACTACCATAACTAGATAGGTGTGCCTCAGACAATTTTGCTTAAAGCCTCCAACCAAAGAAATAAAGTCTGGTGGGCAGATGTTTTCTGTTTCCACTGGATAGATCTATTTCTCTGTGCCTTTCCTTCCCAACTCTTCATCCCCAGGGTACTTCAGAGAATCATGGAGGATGGGCCAAGGCTGATCTTAAAAGTACAAAACCACTCAAATACACATTGTATTTAAAGAACAACAAAAAGCAGCAACAGGGTCAGAGTTGCTGGAGCCATGTCAGACTCAAAGCCTGTCACAAGTGGTGTCCCACAGGGCTCAGTCCTGGGTCCACTCTTGTTCGGCATCTACTTTTCTGAAGTACAAGCAAACACAGGAGGGTTATGGCTGACAAAGTTTGCAGATGACTGCAAACTGGGCGCCATAGTCGAAAACACATCTGACACAGATATCCTCCAGAAGGGCCTCACAGAAACGGATAACTGGTGCCAGAGCCATGGCCTGAAGTTAAACGCCAAAAAATGCATAGTCATACCCTTCGGGAAAAACAAGGTTACCCCTAGCTACCATATAGGTGACAATCCACTGAGCACAGAAAAAGTAATCAGGGATCCGGGGACCCAAGTTGACAGTAGTCTTTCGTTTGACACTCATGTTGCTAAAGTAGTTAGGAAAACCTTCTATATCGCCCACCTGATCATGAAGGGATTCACATCTAGATCAAGGGAGGTCATCGTGCCCCTGTACTCATCACTCATTAGACCTATGATTGAGTACAATGCCCCGCTCGAATGTATCTGACCAGACACCTGATGCAGCTTGAAAGGCCCCAAAGTTCCTCACCAAAAGGATAAAGGGTCTCAAAAATATGTCTTATGCTGCCCGACTGAAAGAACTCCAGCTTTATTCAGTCTCATACCGCTTGCTCAGAGGTGACCTGTGCCTGACATATAAGGCCATGTCAAACCCAGATTTGATGAATATGCTTCACCTCAAAAATCTAGATCCCTCAGAACCACAAGGGCGGAGACTTAAACCTTGACACGGTTATAAATAGAACGTGCTGGAGGGACAGATTCATCACCCAGAGACTCCCTATGCTGTGGAACAAAATCCCGGTACATGTGAGGCAGAGCACCTCGCTGGCCTTGTTCAAGAGGAATCTTGACCAATGGATGGGAGATCGCAGATATACCCCAGGGATTACTTCAGTGTCACTGCTTGACAGAGGCACAGAAAAATGATAGGCATAGTTTTTATTCAAACTAAAGGGGTGGCGAAAGCCACATAACTATGGGCTTGGCTTATAAATGCCCTTGGGCAGATAGCCTAGTATGAACCTATGAACCTATGAACCTATGAACCAGAAAAATGTATTAATCCTTTGGCATCTTGGAAAAGCCTTCAGAGGAGTGCATACAAAAAAAGAACAAGACCTTAAAAAAAATACCCCATTAGTTAAAAAATTACTCAGTCTAAGTACTTCCAATTACATTCCACATTCAACCCCCCTCAAGGAAATAAAGTACTGATTTTAATAGTACCCTTTGGCCCCAACAGTACTAGTTCTCCATTTTCTAAAGCAAGGCCAAGGAGGCACATTGGTACTGCTGCTGGAAGTGGACCTTCTCACTCAAAACAAGGTATACACTATACTGTATATCCACTTGGGATCACTGAAACTGGCAGCATGGATGATATAATACTCATGCCCTCTAGTCCCCTATTCTCTAAGGACATGTTACAAATACTCAAAGAACACAGGAGAAACATATACCAGAAGGTCATAGATTACTAAATGGATAAGATTCTAGTACTGGTGCAAGGCCAATAGACAACAGTTACTGTAAGCCAGGCTGCCTCAAATCCTGAGGTATATAACAGAACTCTACAAGTATGGCTCTTGTATGCTTCCATAAGGATGCCATGAGTCTTCCGTCAGATCATGCCTGCCTAGTCACATACCATTCTTTTTGCATCATACAGTAAAACAAATTCTTCATGGTATTATCCATCTGAGGTTACCAAGAAGATCCTCTTGCCTTGTCTTGATCTCCTTGTGATCTAAACTTTGTCCTAGAAAAAGAATGACCCTACCTCCTGTTGAACATGCCATCACTACAGATCTGATCTCAGTTTCAACACCTTGAAGACTGGCTTCCTGGAGGCTGTCACAACCAAGAGAATGTGCAAGTTGCAAGCACTTAAGTGTAGGGAGCCTTTCCTCATTTTCCATAATGACAGCATACAAAGAGCCATGCACTCTCCAGATCTGCACTGATTAACTCTGATTCTGCTTGCAAAAAGAAAAATGAATCAATCAGTCTGGTCAGTTTATGGCCCTTAGGAAAAAAACAAACAAAGAAGGGAGACAGGTTAAACAAACAAACCATTCCTTAGAGGATTACCAGTTGCTCAGTTGCATTACCTTTTAATTCAAAAATGATGGGGCGCAAGCACCAAGTGCTGTTAGACCACACTGCACTTAGGGCTTCAGTGCCACCACTGTTTTTCTTAGAGTAGTGTCTGTTTCCACCCTGGAAGCAGCCACATGGTCCTCAGTCCACTCATTTTCCATGAATGTCAACCTGTTTACTGCCTTTAAAGTCAGGGTAGGGTTTGCATCATCAATTCTGCAGGGACTTAACCTCCCTGTTCCTTTTTCTGACCAGCTGTCCATCGTACTGTAGCTCTGGGAATCATCCCAAGAGTAATTTCTGCAACAGTGAAACACAATAAACATAGTTGTGTAGGTTCTAACCATAAACTGTAGATGTTTGAGTCTGTTGCAGTAAATGTTCCCTCCCACCTGTCCCTCTTTTTCTTTTACTATACTTCAGGGTTGGAGTGGATACCCCCTTTTTCTACTGAGAATGAGCATTCTCCCATCCACAGTTAAGTCCCTTCTTATGTTATTATCCCTGCTTGGCATGGGGACAGATCTGGACAAGTCTGTCGCCACCCTGGAGAAAGTAGGACTTCTGTCAGCTGGTAAGAAAGACCTGAGAAACTGGCGCCATCTGCCAACACTTTATACGTCAATGTCTTGATGTCGGACAAGAAGTCTTCCGGGGGGCAAGGGAACAAGTCTCAGATATTTGATGGCCTTTGTTTTTCAAGTGCAGAATTCCCAAAAGTGTTTACTGCAACAGTGAAGATACTCAAACATCTATATTTATAGCAAGTAACTACATAACTGAATTTTCCGATATGGGCAGGGAGCTTTTAGTACTGATGAAGATAAGCAGGCCATAAAATTCCTTCAGACACTTAAGTTTTATAGTGCAGTTTCAACAAGTTTTTAAGTTACCCTTATTTACTGATAGATATTTGAGGTTTACTTTCACATTTTGCTTATATCACATGATTTTATTCAAGGTGTTTGTTTAGCTGCAGTCACAGTATTTGCTTTTGTGAGACTTTATTCTGCCCATATGCTGTATTTTCTGTTTGAATAATATTTATGTTTTAATTTACAATATTTTTGTCCTTCTTGTTGCAGTTTGTAGCTGTTTTCTGGCTCTGTCAGTGCGTTTGAGCATCTCTGTAATACATTTTAGTTAAGGCTAGGGTCATGTCTGCAGTATATAGGGTGCAAAGCACTGACTATACTCTGAATAGCCCAACAAGTGATATATCAGATACTGAAAGATCTAGGCATGTGGGAGGGAGATGGTGGTCCATTTTGGTCAACCTGCTCACATGCAAGTAGAGGCTTATACATTACCACTGGCTACAAGACCAGGGTACTTGTGCTTGACCATCGGGGGCGTAATGGTGTACAGTAAACTGCAGGAAATATAATTTTAATGTCCATGCTTAAGATGAAATAAGTAGTTATTGCTGCTATAACAACTGGGGGGGGGGGGCGTGAAAATGAATATATGGCAGAAAATGGTAAAAGAAAGGTAACAAATAATCCATAGACAAATGTAAAACAAAAGAAGAATGGTGGATAAGTAGCATAGTAGAGCTGTAAGACTGCAAAAAACAAGAAAACAATTTTGGACTGTCATACAAATGAAGCTATAGCACCAGACTGGTTAGCAGTGGTGAGAAGGGGAGAACAATGAATGGGACTGCTGTGATATAAAAGACTGTAACATCAGTACTGAGTTGGCATATCTATTAGTGTGAAGACAGCTGCCAGGGAATGAAATTAAGTCTTAAAAGGCCCATGTCCAGGGCATATCCATGCTCATGCAAGAGCCAAAAGGCAGGAATCCAGAGGCAGGGGTGGGGTCCAAGTGTTGGTAAAATAGCCAAAGAACACAGTGTTCATTTGGAGGGTAGGCTTAGAGGAAGGATTATGCTGAATGACAGCAATGGAGAAATTCGAGGAGAGGTGGGGGAAAAAAAACAAAATGCAGAAGATTACATAAAGCATTGGGGGATTCATCATAAAGGATAATACAGCATAAACTGAGAGGACTGTGGAGGAGAGACATTATATTATTATAATTCTGTTATAAGCAACAAAACTGAAGCTCAAGAGTGGTAGGAGGATACTGCATTATGAGTACTCAGAAGAGAGATATGGACTACAAGGCAGGGGGTAGAAAGAGGACAGTAATAATTGTATTTCATGAAGGACTTCAGGCAACGACAGAGAACACAACAAAAAGTGGGATAGTCTGATGAACCATCTGGTAGGGTAGAAGGTGCATGCTGGACAATAGAAAATGTATATAATCTGGTTGCAGATAAGAGATGGAATAGAGATAATTGGGGGGGGGGGGGGCTTCAGTGTCACCATAGAACTGGAAGAAAATGGTACAGAAGGAAGGGAAATTACAAAAAGATAAGGCAGGACCTAGGCCAGGGAATGAAAGATGGAAAGCGGCTGGACATATGAAGGGAAAGATCACCAACCATGAAGAAATATACTTTCACATGAATCATGCGGTGCAGTCTGGTAGGTTAGACAGTTTCTTAGGGAAGGGAAACCTAATGAAAGAGATTCAGATACAGGAGGGACCCATATAAAATCGAGCAGCAATGAGACTTAAGGTAAGTGTGCATAAACGGAAAACGAGGGGGTGGAGGTGGGTTAACTAGAAACAGAAAGAAAAAGAAGTCAAGCAAATAGTGCAAGAACTAGTAAAGGTATCAATAAAGGACAATATGAAAGACAAAGTGGTGAGACTGGCTCAAGGTCACTGTTGGGTGAAAAATTGATGAGCATAGAAGGAAAGAAGGGATAGGAGAACCGAACTTTAGAGAAAGATGGAGGTGCTACAGAAGAAAGGCAGAAGTGAAAATAGAAGGGGAATAGTACAGATCAGAGAAAAGCAATACAAATGGAATCAGAGAGTAAAATTATTAGAGTAAGAAATTCAGAAGTAGTACTGTAGGGGACTACTGGTGGATAGTGGAGGAGGCACAAAGGAAATAGTTGCAAGGAAATACAAGAAGTAGGCAGAGAGAGGAATGGATGATAACAGGAGGAGATGGAGGTTATTGAAACAGGTAAGCTAACCAGGGAATACTGCGGAAAGATTTACAAAGAATAGGAAGGGAAAGAAGTCTCAGAATGGAACTAAAGAATGTAGAGTGCTGTGCACTGCTGGATGCAGAGATAACTAGCAATGAGATAACGAAAACCATTTACAAGATGAAGGAGAGGAAAGCTAGAATTCTACATGTGGAGATGAGTGGAGATGAGAGGAAATATGGAACGCCCTAAAGGAGGAATGCAAGAAAATACAGGACTCGGCAACACATCTAAAAGTATGAGGAGGACTGGGATAAACATGATACTTATAGGGGGATGTAAAAGGGAGAAAGAATGAAATTACTATTTCATTGATTAATGTAGACATCAAGATTTTGGCAAAGGTATTAGCAGGAAGACTTGATGGTAGTATTGCCAAACTTAATGCGAGTAGGAAGAGGTAAGCACTTTCACATATAGCTTCATCAGACCTTAAAACAGATGAATCTCAGCAAGCATTTAAGGTATTCGTATTCTGTTTTTAAGGTCTGATGAAGCTATATGGAAAGCACCTACCTCTTGTTCTTTATGCTGAAATAGTGATTTTTACTATAACCACATTGTTTTTATGATCGAATTGACCGTGGTATATTTCATGATTTTATCTTGTGTTCTGATTATAATGTTTTTATTCAACCACCTAGTATTTATTCCTGCTACAGTTTTTCACTTAATTTTAGTTATAATGTAAGTAAGACAGAATGGCTTTGTATGGTGGAAGAAAGGCAGAAAAAAGTGCTATTACCTACTGGAATTTATGCACAGGGAGGAACAGAAGCAGGATGGGAAAGTAAGGATTGTGCTATTTCACCTGCAGATAGTCTTTGATATGATGAGATGGTGATTGTTATGGAAAATATTGGAACAAAACCACGTAAGGGAGAAATTTGTACATTGGATGCAAGCCATATGCCAAGACCCAAAAACTGAAATACTCATAAATGGAGGGGTGTCTGAAGAGACAAATTTGGAGAAGGACCAGACAGTATCCCCAGGCCTGTTCACACTTGTGATAGATGAGCTGGCAGTGGAAGTCAGACACAATTTAGCAGTGCTGGAAGAAATGGAAAGCATAATATCTCAGTCTGTGTTATATCTGGCTACAGCAATGGGAGCTGTAAGGGAGACATCTAGGAAGTTTAGTGAAATGGTGTGATTCAGGCACAGTATCAAAAAGACACTAGTAGTGAGATTAGGGAAACTTAAGGGGAATAGTTGAGATAAAGGAGGAAGAGTAGTAATACTGGAATAAAACGGGGAATGGTTCCCAAGTACTTAAGACTCTATTTGGGATCATAATGAGAGAGACAATGGAGAATAACCTGAAGAATGTGCAGAAAATGTAAAGGGGAGAAGACCTTGTTTGGAAGACTTGATAAAAATAGTGATACTAGCAGTAGTCCTCCACCTCCTCCTCACGTGCAAATAGCTCCTGTAGACAAAAGGCTATAACAAATGCAAAATAGACATAGCTTGCAAGTAGGTAAACGTAGTTTGCTCCACTAACAAGATACATAGCTACTGCATTTGAGGTTGGGAATATGAGTAAATTTAATAAAGTGCTTTGCACTTTCTGGGATCCTTGCTTCACTTTCTCAGGAGCTACAAAATTATCAGCTGCTGAAAAGTATTGGGGGGGCACACAAGAAGCATATGTGGGCTGCAGGTTGCCTATCCCTGGTTAAAGCTACACATACCTTTCTATCCACAGGAATTGTCTCTTTGCATGCCATCAGTTCCTTGTGTGAACAGTACAGTTCAATTAGGCTCCTTATAGTCTTCCTGTCTACACATAAATGGCACAAAATCTGCTGTTCTGTGAGCTGGATGTTTGACAGGTACAGTGTGTTTCTTTTCTTTTTTCATGTTTTATATGTTTTTGAACCAGTCTTCCATTTGAGTTCCTTCATTTGCATAGTCTTTGTGGCTGATTTTCATGACACTTACATGTCATCATTTACCCGTTAGCTTGCCATTCCTATCACTGTATTTTGTACCTTAGCAGTGTCGCTGTATCTGTTTTATGTATTGCCCACACCCTGCACATTTCTGCAACCCTTGCTAAACTACATTGTGCATTGGAATATTTGAAACATTCACATGTTAACAGTAACATTCATCTAACTTTTGTTATTAAAGTATTCATCTGTGGTTATCTCTGTTGCATGATTTTGTTTTCTATAACCAAAGGTGGCTCAATGGACCTTTTTGGAAAGGTGTTGGAATTCCCTGTCTGCTTCCCTTTAATACATATAATTTCCTGTTGTAAGAAGCTTAATGCAGCTTTTCATACATTCAGTAACTTTTTTATTTTTATTATTATTTTCTTTGCTGGTTATCTAATAAAGACAATGATTTAACTTTTTGTATTATAGTGTTTTTATCAGTCCCTCCCCAGTTCACTATAATTACTTTGGAATTGCTTGATCAGTTCATGTGTTACTATAGTCATCTGCTATTTTTCCAAACCTTTCCAGCCTTTTGCTGTTTGGCTGGGTGCAGTGATCAGCTATATTGTAATGTTCTTCATCTCACATTGCTGCAGTCCTAACACTTGGGTAGTCCGCTGTCCCAGTCGGCCCGAATACCAAAGTATAAGGCTGACGTCGGTCAAGGCGCATTAGTCTGACGTAAGGACGTCAGGGTACAAATGCGCATGACCGACGTCATATCCTCAGTCTTTTTTGCCGCATGGTCCGATGCAGAAGCAGTATTGCGAGTGCAGGTTGGCGTTCTGAAATTTTCTGAAGTCGGAGTTTCAGACCGAATCAAAGTTGGCTAAGTACCCCGTTGGGGAATATTTTGGTTTTTTCTTGCCTCAGTATTTAACCGGATGTCAGAAAAAGTGAATAACTGTATTTCTTGTGGGAAACAGATACCTCATAGGGATTACCATACCTTGTGTATACCTTGCTTAGGGCCTGAGCACGACGTTGTTGGATGTCGCTCTTGTGCTAGATTTAACAAGCGCACTATTAAGAGAAGATTAGACTGTGCCAGGTTAGTTTTTGGGAAGCGTTGTAATTATAAAATGCAGTCGGATGCTCCGGCCGCTTAAATCTAAAAGCGCAAGGACAAAGCAGCAAAGCCTAGGTTGGAAGAACCGTCTGTCCCAGACGTCGGTTCTTTAGAGGGCTCGGTGGAGCCGGAGGTTCTGCCAGAAGTTTCTTTGGAGTCTCAGGGAGAGACTTTACTGTTACAAGATGTGTCCTCTCAGGAGGTAGGCCAGGCTGAAGGGGCTTCTCAGGTAGCTGTTCTCCCTCCCTTCCTAAGGTGGTTAGGCCCTCCCTTCTGTTTCCAAGGCTTCTTCGAGAGGCAGGCCAGGTTTAACTTCAGTGGGTGTCTCTCCTAGTTCTTCAGGGTCTCTGCCTAAGAAACATATGCTTAAAATGGCAGAAGATTTGATTACTGTGATTAGAGGTTCTATGCCCCTCCTGATAAGAGGCCTAGGGTGGAACCTGAGCTTGAGAGTTTTGAGCAGTGTTCGAGGCTTCTGAGTCTTGGCTGAAGACTTACAGGAGTATCCTCCTTATTCTGATTCTGATGTAGATGATTCTACTCCTTCGGCTTCTCCTCCTGAGGATTTTTCTTTTCAGAGACTCTTCATTCCATGAGGGAGCATTTTAAATGGGAAGGTCAAGATTTCTCTGATTCCAGGAAAAGGCTTAGGGAATTTTGTTTCTACCCCAGCATAGGCCTTTAGCTATACCTCCTGTTCTGGATGTGGTGGAAGATGTTTTGCAGAGGCTTCCCTGAACCCTGATTCTTTGCCTCCTGCCCCAGTTAAACCGGATAGGTATTATAGGGTGCCTGAAGCTCATAAGTATCTTTTTAAGAGTCCTAGGGCAGACCCAGAAACTGTTTCTCAGGGGCCTAAAGGTGTTAAGGCTTCTGTTGTTAAAAATCCTGTTCCTCCTGATAAAGAGGCAAGGGCTTTGGATAGATGGGGAAAGAAGGTGTATACTTCTTCCACTTTAGCCATGAGGGCTTTGAATTGCCAGTTCCACATGTTAAAATACCAAAATTATCTCCTTTCACAATTGAAGTCTAAGGTGGATGCTCTGGCGGAAGGTATTGAGTGTAAAGAGTTGCAGGATTTAGTTCATGTTTCTGAACAGGTGGGTAAGCATTCCTTGCAATGTGGTTTTGATGCTGTACAGGCCTCTTCGAGGGTGGCTGCCACTGGTTCTGTTCTTCAGGCACGCCTGGCTGAGGGATCAGAATTTAGCTGAGCATGTTAAGACAAGGATTTTAGATGCTCCGTTACAATCTGATGTGTTGTTTGGTTCGCCTGTGGAAGCAGTTTTAAAGAAAATGGAGGACAAGGCTAGGTCTATGCAGACTGTTAAAGATTTTTTGCAGGTTCAGCCTCCAAGTTTAGTAGAAATTGGCCTACTAAGGGGTGGACATATCCTTCTTATGATTCCCAGTCTAGGGGTAGGTCTAGACGTGGTAGGGGCAGAGCTCAAGGTTCTTTTAGGCCTAGAACAGGAGTTCACCTGCTCAGTCTTCTGGTGAGGGCAGGGTCAGTCCTTTCGTAAACAGACCCAATGACCTGCCTTTTCAGCTGCCAGAGCCTTCTCGTCTGGCAGCACCTTTGGGAGGAAGGCTGGCACTTTTCAAAGAAAATTGGAGTTTAATTACCCAAGACAGATGGGTATTGGATATCATTCACCACGGTTACAGGTTTTATTTCCATACCTTGCCTCCTTTCAAAGGCATGCCAGACATTCCTCCTCTACAAAGAAAAGAGGCTCACAAGCAAATTTCTCTGTTACTCCAAATAGGGGCCATTCAGCCGGTTCCTGTGCCAGAAAGGGGCCTAGGATTTTATTCTCGCCTGTTCCTAGTACCAAAAAGGGGAACACGTGGAGACCAATTTTGGATTTATCTATCCTCAACACTTATCTGGACATTCCCAAGTTCAAAATGTTGACGTTACAACAGCTTTTACCTCTGCTGGGCAAAGATCACTGGATGGTAACTTTAGATCTCAAGGAGGCTTACCTTCATGTGCCTATCAGACTAAGTTGCAGGAAGTATCTGCGTTTTCGAGCTGGGAATTCCCATTATCAGTTCTCTGCATTGCCCTTTGGCTTATCTACTGCCCAGAGTATTCACAAAGTTCTGGCTCCAGTGATAGCTTACTTCAGGCTAAAAGGAATACAAATCTATCCTTACTTGGACGACTGCCTGATTCTGGCTCAAGAAAAGGAAGACCTTTTCAGCATTTGGAATATGTGATAGCAGTGCTAAGATGCCTGGGGTATTCTGTGAGCGAAATAAAGTCCAGTCTAGTACCCTCTCAAGACATGTGCTTTCTGGGTGTGAGACTGAATACAGCAACCCAGATGGCCTTTTAACCCCGGACAAACAAAAGAATCTTTCCCTTTACTTCCATCAACTATCTCTTCAGTCCGGGCTGACTGCAAGGACAGTCCTTCAAGCCTTAGGGTTCATGGCATCTTGTATTCTGGTGCTTCCCAATGCCAAACTGCATATGAGGAAGCTGCAATGGTATCTCAAAATATATGGACACAGCACTGCCAGGATTTGGACACTGTCATTCAAATAATACCTTGCATTCAAAAGGAATTTTTGTGGTGGGCTCAGGAATGTCACCTAAACAAGGGACTCTCTGTGACCCGGCCAGAGGCGAGTCAGATTCTAACGACAGATGCCTCAGACATAGCTTGGGGAGCTCATCTGAATGGAAAGTGGATACAAGACAAGTGGCCTGCCAGACTACAGCATCTACATATCAACATGAAGGAGATGTTAGCAGTCCAGTTTGCATTAATGGCTTTCAAGGAGTTGCTTCTTCCAGGGCAGGTGTTGATTCTAACAGACAACACAACTGTCATGTGGTACATCAACAAACAAGGGGGAACACATTCTTATCCTCTATGCAGGCAAGCAATGATTTTGTGGGAGACTGCACTCAGCTTGCAACTAAATCTTCAGGCAAGGTTTCTGCCGGAGCACAGAACTCCTTAGCAGATGTGTTAAGCAGGCAAATCATGGATCCCCACGAGTGGAAACTGGATCTTCATGTATTTCGAAATTGACAGTGTCATGGGGAACTCCAGACATAGATCTGTTCGCTTCTCCACTAAACCACCAGCTGCCAAAGTTTTGCACGAAAAGGTTTCATCACACAGCTTGGAAAGTGGATGCTCTTTCTTTCAGTTGGAAAAATCTTCATGTGTATGCCTTTCCACCTCTGCCTCTCCTTCCAAAGGTACTCCTAAAGGTCAGACAAGACAAGCCAAGGATGATTTTAATAGCTCCAGATTGGCCTCGGCAACACTGGTACCCATTACTGAGGAGTCTGGTAAGGAAGCCTCCATGGCCTTTACCTTTGATTCCACACCTATTGTCTCAGAGGGACGATCATCTACTCAATGTCAAGCTTCACTCTCTTCATCTAACAGCCTGGCATATTCTGTTTTGAACCACAGCAGGTCTCAACTTCCTCAACAAGTTTTGAATGTGATTATGGAAGCCAGAAGACCTAGTACAAGGAAAGTGTACGCAGAAAAATGGAAGAGATTTTTATTTTGGAGTGCAGCAAAGGATTTGGAGGTTTCTGAGCCTAATTTGAGTGTGGCTCTTCAATATCTTACTGAGTTATTGGACAAAGGTTTGTCTTTCTCTTCCATTAAGATTCATGCTGCAGCAATTTCAGCTCACTATGATTGTGACCCACCATTGTTTTCTCATCCTTTGTTCAAGCAATTTCTTAGAGGGGCAAAGAATATAAGACCCCCACGTAGAGCTCCTACTCCTGCTTGGGACCTCAATTTTGTGTTGGAGAAACTTACTCTACAACCTTTTGAGCCTGCGGCTACTGCTGAATTAAAGTACTTGTCACGGAAGACTGCTTTTTTGTTGACCATTACTTCTGCAAGAAGGGTTTCTGAATTGCAGGCCCTTATGGCGGTTGAGCCTTTTTTGATTTTCCATAAGGATAAGGTATCATTACGTACTAATCCTTCCTTTATGCCTAAGGTGGTTTCTAGTGTGGCTTTAAACCAAACTATTCATTTGCCTACTTTTTATGCAGATCCCCAAAATAAGGGGGAAAAGATTTTGCACACTTTAGATGTACACAGGCAGTTGCGTTATTATTTAAGCAGGACTAAGGATTTTAGGCAGTCTCAGCAGTTGTTTGTTTCTTTTGCTTTGAGTTCTCAGGGCAAGCCTGTGTCAAAACAAACTATTTCTAAGTGGATTGGGTTTTGCATTGCATTTTGTTATTCCCATCATGGCAAGGAGATTCCAGCTGGGATTAGGCCTCATTCCACTAGGGCTACTGCCACTTCAACAGCATTTCTAAGGGGTGGCAACTAAGGATATTTTGGAGGCAGCTACTTGGAGTTCAGTGCATACTTTCTCTAAGCATTACCACCTTCCTCTCTACTCTAAATCTAGGGCTGGTTTTGCCACGGCTATTTTGCAGGGCATGTTGGCAGCTCCTGCTTCTTTATGATTTGCCAGCCTCCCTTACCTCTGCTTTGGGATTCTACCCAAGTGTTAGGACTGCAGCAATGTGAGATGAAGAACATAGTACAGTTTTGTACCTACCATAAATGTAGATGTTCGAAGATCCACATTGCTGCAGTCCAATTTACCCTCCCTCCTTCCCCTCTGTGTTTAGGGGTGGTTGTGTGGGTGGGGTTGTACTTTTGTAAAATTTGTATATATTGTACATATATTTAGTACAGGAGTGTTTGGTGTTTTTTGGTTTTGGCCTTATCTTTTTAGGGTCTTCTGACATCTGGGGCAAGAAAAGACTGAGGATATGACGTCGGTCATGCGCATTTGTACCCTGACGTCCTGACGTCAGACTAATGCTCCTTGACCGACGTCAGCCTTATACTTTGGTATTCGGGCCGACTGGGACAGCGGACTACCCAAGTGTTAGGACTGCAGCAATGTGGATCTTCGAACATCTACATTTATGGTAGGTACAAAACTGTACTTTTCACATTGTGTAAATAACATTAACATTGTACACCACTAGTTTAAATGACTAGCATTTTATTTTTAACAGAATTGTTAATTCTACAGTATTGAAAATGTACCCTAGTTTCTTATGGTCTATAACTGTAAAACCCCTTGCTGTATAGATAAGCATGCAAATCCTCACATTGTACAGTTGCTAAAGTTATTATTATCTTTATTTATTACTGTTCAACATTTCAACATCTTCAGGTAGTCTGATAGCAAGGCAGCAACTGTGTTTTTATTATTATTTTTTGACGCCATGTCCTATAGAACAACTTCTATTTACTTCCAATTGTTACACACTAACAGTTGAAGTACTTTTAATTGTTTCTGAGCTTCGACTTTCTTTGAGTTGTCCTAAAATGAATTTGCATATTGAGATGCCTGGGTGATAAACTTTTTGATAAATGTGCCCCCCCCCCCAGTTTAATTTCACCAAGTCTTTTGGGTTTAACGAATGTCATGTTGAAAATGGACCCCTTTCCTAAGTTGAAATATGATTAAAGTTTATTAAATTAGCATTGTTTTAATCTTTGATGTTAGTCAAAAGTGCTTTTTTTGCAGCACCTGCAATGTACCCACATTGACTTCTCCTGCAGTTCATAAGGAGTTACATATGTCAGTAACATATCTAAATACAGCTATACATTTGTTTTTATGAGACCCATTTCTACTACTACTACTATTATTGTAACTGTCTGGGTATATACTTCTTTCACACTGCCCTTGTTTCTTCCTGCAAATCCTGATATTTTATGACTTAGTCTGTTTGTATGTAAGGCACTGTAATGACTGGGTGTAGCAGTTTCAATGACCTTACTTTTGTCTCCTTTTCCTAGGCTACTATATCTGTTTTTCTTGCATTTTTTTTTGAGCTGTTGGTAATGGGTAATCCCATGTGGCATACATTTCATCATTTTCTGTAATGCTTTGTGACTTATGTTTCCAGTGCTTCTCAGCTACTTCAGTATTATAATGTTTGCATAATCCCCAATGGAACAGTCTTGCCATGTTATTATGCCTTTCAGTATACAGGCCTTCTGCCTCTAGTATGTTACACCCAGGCAATGATGTGAGACTGTTTCCAATTCTGTTTTATACAACTTGCATTTGTCTGTTTCCCTGACATGTTCAATGCATTTTCTAAACCAATGTGTATGTAGTCCACTGTCCTGGGCCACCAATATTAACCATTCGTCTTTTGGTTTAAATTCATCTCTCCTTAACTGTTGTTGAGTTAAATCCTGATCAACATAAGGCATACCTCTCAAACTGGAATCATCAAAAATCTGGACAAGGCCAATGAAAAATAGGTACAAATCTGTATGCTGAGTAACGTAAAATTTGCATACACAATTACATAACCCCGCCCACTCCAGTGGAATTGTGGGATAACAACTTTCAAATGCAAACTAAAGAACAGACAACCAAAATATGGCACTAGTCCCCCTGCAGCCATTCCAGTGTCCCATTACATTTCACTCCATTTACCATAAACACTAATGTGTGCATACTGCTTTACTTCTACAATAATTATTTGGATTTTATTTTTACATTTTGTAGCACAAACACGAATAGGTATCTGCTAAACAAAGCAATACTGTCTCACAGTGAAAATAGACTTGGCATTAAAACTTCTCTGCCTTTGAAGCTCACATTCATTGAAACAGCATTGAAACCCACACCACATCCAAAGAAAATGCATCTGGCCAGTGGTGGATAAAGATTACCTTTGGGCTGTTTTCAAATCATAGGCCCCTTGCATACAAAACAAGAAACATACATGCATTCTTTGATACACCTTCCTGACTTTATTAAATTATATTCCATGTATAATACAGCACACTTGTTAGACTTAAGTTAGGGCACATTTTAAATGTATAGTTTGAACATTTTTCCAGTAGGCAGTGAAACAAACTGCATGAACCAATAATGACAAAACTACCCAAGTCAGAACATTTCCATCATAAAAGTCTACTTACACACACACACACAATCACATTTTAAATTGTGTGAACATTTTTTCAGTAGGCAATGAAACAAAATGCATTAACCAATAATGACAAGAACTGCCTAGTTAAGAACATTTCCATCATAAAACTGTAAATATATAAGTAGAATGTCAGTAGTGTAAGCCATAGGCATCTTGCACAGCTTCTTGCACTTATTTTCAATTTAAGTTTTTTTTTTCGGGGGGGGGGCAAAAGGGCAAAAACCAGACACCAGAGACTCATTTTAATCATTGCTTGTATAATTTTGGAAAGTTGCTAGAGTAAAACATGTTACCACCATGCATTTCACTGCCAAGATTTGAACCCAGAACCCTGTACACTACAGTCAGAACAACATACCCCTTTGCCAAATCATCTGTTTCTTGAAAGACAGACTGAAACTTAAATGGTTATAATTTAGTGAATTCAGTTCTAACTTCTCACCATAGCTCTCAATCTCTTAGCACAAAAAAACCCAGACAGTCTAATTTCACATGGGAGGGATAACCACAGCTTGGGCAGAAAAAAAGTGAATGCAAGCTCAAATATGCAACTTGGGAGTGTGGGACATGTTTTAGGGCATGATGGGTTCCGATTTCTTAGGATGTATGTGGGATGTTTTGGTTAGGGTAAAGAGACAGAGTATGTTCATGTAGGAGTTCAAACAGTTGTGATCCTAGAACCAGGTCTGCTCTTTGATTAACTAGTAGCCAGGATGCTGTTTTACTGTTGTACAGTGGTGTTCATTTCTTGGCAAGTGTGTAATATACATACTGTTTTTTTCTAGCGTTTGAGTAGGGGAGATTTTAGTAGAGGCTGCTGATAACAGGGAGGCCGAATTCAAGTTCCTTTCCCTACTACAGACCTACAGGAAAGTGAAGAGGTATCTATCTGGGTAACTGTGATTACATTGTCTCTGGAGTAGTAGTGTTGGTGTGCTGTACAGGTGTTGAGAAAGCATGTATTTTTCTGCTGAAATAATACATTGAATTTGCAGATCTTGGGGCTGGAGGGCGAGCACTACAGAAGACAAACTGTGTCAGCAAAGATGCCAATTTTCTATATAATAAGCAGCACCAAGTTACAGTCTTGCAGAAAAGAAAGTTCTGTCTTCAGTACCCAGCATCTTCAGCAGCATATGGGCTATAAGACCTACCCAGTTGTAGTACCACAGAATGTGATGAGGTTAGCTTCAACATGCCTTTACTTCACAATTCTTCTAACCCACAACTGTAGGGCACAGAGAAAACATGATCTCTCCAACACACGCACACACACACCACTCTAGTACCTTAAAGCAAAGCAGCTCCAGAGAAGCAAAAGCAAGCTGTGCGGCAACTCCGCTTTCTGCCCGAAACCGAGTTCCAATCCATAACGGCAGTCCGTTGAGCTTAAATCGCAAACAACTCCTTGAAACAGCTCACTCTGCAGTTTCAAATCCATAATGGCAGTCTGTTGAACTTAAACCACAAACACAGTATTCAAACAGATGTGCGTGGAGCACAAATCACAGTATTCAAACAACATGCTTGGAGCCCACTTCCCTTGAGCTTAATTCCGACAGGTTAATGGAGCTGAGATCATCGCGCATGTGATGTCAGCTCCAAAAGTAGTGAAAATTTAAAAGTTTAAAAATAGATGTAAAAAATTGGATATTAAGGGATGCCATTCGGGAATCGTGACACCCCATTATTGGGACCCCACAACTCGGTAAAAAAACAAGTAATTTGGGACAGTTGGGAGGTCTGACATAAGGTTGTTCCAGAACTTGCAGCTATATTTATGCATTTTCCACATTTCTTTCATTTTCATGTTATCCTTCACCTTATATTCTTTTTTTTTCACACATTCAGTTGCTGTCTGATTTTTATCTACTTAAGGTTTGATTTCCATTCCTGCTTGACATCACTGTGCTTCTGCTAATAGACTTATTCTCCATGTGTTTTAAAACTTTCACTATGTTTTGATCTTGTGATGTTAGCAAATATGTATGCAGTCCTACGATTGCAGATCTGTATGTGTAATCAATTTTGAGGAGGGCCACACCTCCTTCAGAATGGGGAATATATATTCTTGGTGTACAGTGATTTTTGTAAATCATTTGGTAAGCATGAAATATTTTTCTCGTCTTCCTGTCCAACTGATCTAATACCGTTTAGGGCCAGTCAATCACTCCAAAACTGTTAAGGTAGAACAAGAAGAGCAAATTGGTTTATAGCTTGAACTTTGTTCCTGGATGTCAGAGCTGTTTTCTGTATTAATTTGTCTTCTAAAATATCCCTTACTACGTTTTATTTACATTTGTTCATGTTTTATTGTTGATCCTTCATCAGTTCCCAAATACTTAAACACTTCATCATGCTCAAGTTCTTTTATATCACATTCTTGCCCTGGGCTGATGTTTTTTGGTACTGCAGCTTTCCTGCTTTAAAGGTTGCTTTTGCACATTTATCAAGACAAAATGACATTCTTATATCATCTTAAAAAGTTTTTGTCACTTGCATTTGTGCTTTCAGTTCCTCAAGTAAACTGTAGAGTTTCAAATCATCCACAAAAAGATGTTGAATCTTTCTACTTTATCGTTTTCTGGGAGCCAAATTGTAGCTGTGAATGACAATCTGTTAAGTAGACAGCTTAATGGGTTAAGGGCAAGAGAAAAGAGCAGCAGTGACAAAAAGTCACCCTGGACTATCCCCCTTAGAATATTTATCCCTAGAAAAATAATTTGTCCTTTGTTGTGGCTTAACTGCAAAGCGGTTTGTCACTGTTTCATGGTTGCTGTAATGTAATCAATCATTGTAGGGTTTACCTTTTACATTTTTAAGCACTCTTTTATCCATGAATATGGGATACTGTCAAATGCCTTTTTGTGGTCTATCCGTGCCATAAATAGATTCTTCTTTTTACAGTTCTCCATTATGACTTCATTTAGCAACAAATGATCCTTTGTTCCTTATGACTTTCTTTTGTTACCCTTTTGTTGAGTTGCCACAATTGAATTTTCTTTCAAATGACTATAAAGTCTTTTGGCATCAATTCAATTGTGTAATTATATATAATCGGAAGGCAAGTTATTTGTCTATAGTTTTTAGGATGGCTTACAGGTTTGCTCTTAAGTAGGAGTATTGTTTTTCCTGTTGTTAACCAGGTTGGTATCTGTTTGGAGTGTGCCGGTAAATAGTTCTTACTCATGACTAAATCTTTATGTAAGTGGGTCTGGGGTTTTCCAGTTAGGAGATTTTCTTAACTTTGTTTCAATTTCTCTGGTCATTACTTCATCCCATTTAATATCCTGTACATTTGAACTTCTTATTCTTTCTTTTAATTCTTCTATCTATTCAGGATCGTTATGTTCCACAAGCTCTTCATAGATATTTCTCCAAAATGTTTCTATTTCTTGTTTTTTGGTGATGTTTCAATTTCTTTTACCTTGTTTTCTATAAAACTTTTTGGGCCATCAATAAATTGCTTATTTTGTACTTTTTTCTGCGTGCACTGATATTTTTTATTTATTATTTGTAATAGTGCAGGATAGATCCTGATTTGTTCTGGTACTGTGCATTGCTTTTATCACGTCTTTCTTTCTATTTTTGCTGATCTGTTCAATCTTCTGTACTCTTCTAACAGTGACACTTCTTGTATTAATGAATTTATAGATTTCTCTATTCTATGCTGGGAAAGCACTACAGGTACAATGTTTGCTCTTGAGGGTGTTGATGCAGAAGTGTAGTGTGTATACTGGACAAGAGAGTGTGCATACGTATTTGCCTTTTAATAAGTCCAGAGGGTGTTTTGAAAGAAACTCTTAAAGGAAGTAATTACTTATTGAGTGGACCCTCATAGCATTATCAGTGTGTTGGAAATAGCCCTCACCCATTGGCTGACTAACAACATGCTTGCACCATGGACTGTATTTAAATGCACTGGTTTTAGTGAATGCTTTTACCTGAAGAAGTCTCACCACTAGGTGGGACAAAAAGCACTTTGTGTTCACAGTTGTTTTATCATGTACTTCAGTATATATTATGCATTTTTTATTATTTTTTGCTTGTGCTATATTAAAGAAAAGGAACTACAGTACTTGGAGTGGACTTAACTTCTTCCGCAAGTGTCTTGTACTAACTCTTCCATCATGCTATGATATAACCAGTGTTAGACTTTCTACAGTAAATCCTTGCCTTTGCAGACATTCCATAACTTCCGCTTCTGTTTTTTTAACTACTACTTTACTAATTGTCTGTTCTGTGTTCTCCCTTTGTGATCTTATTTTTTGTAGTGTGAAATTTTACATATCTGGATACCTTTGCCCGTATTTCTCTTTGAATATCTTTGGGGCTGCCTTTTTTAGGTTGATTAATTTGGCTTTATCCTTTGCATAAATATTGCACCTTATCAGATCTCTTTCTTTCCCATGTCCATATATCTTTTTTATACCCTTCAAACATCTCGAAATTTTGTTCTTTAAATTTTTGCACTTCCTCAGTTGCTTCTTTTTTCCAAAAGGCACAACGTTTGTTGATCTATGTTGTGTTCATTAATACAACATTTCCATGAAAAACATAAATTTTTATTTGTAGCTTCTGACAGTTTTTCTTGTGGAGGTATTTGTTTTCCTTTAATTTCTCTCTTAATCTTTTTGTATATCTTTTATCAGGAAATTTTAGGCTTCTTGCATAATAGTAACAGTACATCATTTCTTTCTTATCCTCAATAGTCCACTCTGTCGTCTTTATGGCTTTTTTTTGGCCTGTCAGTTTTTGTAATTTTTGTGGACTGCTACTACCTTCCACAATAGGGGGGGTCCATCCTCCCCCTTAGCCTGGCCTTAGCCCCATTGTAGGAATATTTCCATGTCTTGGAGGTTCTACACTGTCATATTTTCCAATCCTGGTACCAGTCATCTACCAGGATTGGGTACTTTTTTTATCCTGGGACTTGTGCACCCAGCTATTTTCTTTATTTTGTAACCTATGACAAATGGCTGTGTAAAATACAGCCTGTATATCAGTGTCATCTTGGTGAGATGTTGTGAAAAACAGGAGCCACCTCATGAAGGTACTCAACAAAACATGAAGTTGAATTAATTTCCAGCAGTGCTTCGCTCCTTTTGCTGATTTTATCATCTCTTCATCTGAACCCTGTTTGCTTTTTCCTCTGTAGTTGCAGATCATTAAGCCTTCCCTTGTCAATCTAGCCCAGTCATTGCAATCCCTTCATAGGTTCATAGGTCTATATCAGGCTAATGAACATGAGGGCCTTTTTAACCCTAGCCATGCGTCCTACATCTCTAACAAGTTCTGGTCCCCTTGATGAGTGTAAGCAGGGGCTTGGGAGATGAAACATTTGCAAGCAGGGGCATCGGAAATGAACCATTTACAGGCTGCCTGTGCCCATTACAGACGTAGGTTCCAAACCAGGTATGCATTTCGTGTTCCCCATCCAGTTGCCTAAGTTACACTTGAATTGAGTTAAGTTCTCTGGGATACTTAACCTATGTCTCCAACAAGGCCAATTTAGGTCTCCGGCAGGGTTTAAGTCTTTAGAATGGGTAACTCTGGTGCTCTTTTTTGTGGATATAGAGAAGGATGTAATGGGATCCTATCTCGCCTACATTCATAACTTATGGGTTCGGAGCCGATCCCTCGGCTCCGACTCGGCCACTATATAGTAGAACGAAGTCTCTAATTGGCTGGGCTACCCCTTATCCCAGAATGCACCACGCCTGCTTCCCTAGATCTCGTTTGCCGCTTTTTCAAGCTAGACGTGGTCTCGACTTGGCTGGAGCTAAGTGTTTTTTTGTATACTTTTTGGTCTTTTGACCTAGGGGTTTCTTCACGAATTTAACAAACAGCTGTTTTAATAGCTTTACGTGTGTGTGTGAAAAGTTTTCGGTGTGATTGGCTTTTTATACTTACCAGGCAAGGCCCGTTTAAGTTAGAGGGCCCTTGCCCTTATTTGTGAGTTAATGTGCTTATTTGTGAGCCAATGTGTTGAATTTTGTCTACTTTAAGGTTTACTTGATTGATCGAGCCCGTTTAAGTTAGAGGTTTTCTGCCCGATTCGTGTTCTCTATCTCGGGCCAATCCCGTTTTGAGTCAAGGGCTCGTTCCCTACTTTAAGGTTACTTTTTGTGGTAAAAAAATTGTTGTGTGATAGGATGTCTAAAGAGCAGAAGTCTGGCTTTAAAAAGTGCACCAAGTGCAATTACAAAATGTCTATTACTGATAGCCATGCTGTTTGTGTTTATTGTTTAGGACCGAAACATTTGCAGGAAACACGTGTTTGTCATGCTTTTCCCTCTAGGGTCCTTCAAGAACGTAAAAATAAATTGATCCTTAAGGGCCTTATTAAGCCCTCTTTTGAGGAAGCCTTGGCTTCGCCTTCCTCTCCAGCTTCTAAAAAGAAAAGGTCGTCGGAACCGACTTCCAAGAAGCATATGTCGACCTCTTCTTCCTTGGCTCCAATGGCTTCGGAGCCTCGGGTGGAAGGGTATGCTTCGATACCTCTTTCCTCGGCTCCATTGGTGTCGGAGCCGCAGGTTGGGGGATCGAGAGGCGAATCATCTGCTTCGGCTCCGTTGGTCTCGGAGCCGTTGGAGGTGTGCAGCTGAGACTCTCCCCCCTCAGCCCCGAAGTCCCCTTTGGCACCGATACTTATACATACGATTCCGGATCTGGTACCAATAGTGTTGGAGCCGTTTCGGAGCCGGTCCCCTGGTCTTTCGGAGCCGAGAGAGAAGTCGTCTCGGCCCCCATCTATTTCCTCTAAATCCTCCAGGTTGTCTGACTCAGATTTGGACAGAGTTATCCAGAGGCTTTTCCAGTCCCCGGTTTTTGCAAAAATGGTCTCGGCTCCAGCCCACTCGGCTCTGGAGCCGATCCCCACTTCGACACATCCGATTCCTCCTCCAACCTCCTCGGAGCCGTTGGAGTCGGTGATGGTAGAGCAGAGCAGAGTCGTCCAGTCGGAACAGAGACTCCCTCGGAGCCTCTCGGTTCCAACCATCATTCCTACCCTGTCCTCGGCGTCAGGGTTCAGTACCGGGACTTCCTCGGTCGGGGCCGAGGGGAACACCTTGGAACTGGTAGCTTCGGTGCCTAGTCTTCCCCTCGGAGCGTCGGCCGCAGGGATTCCCGGTACCGTCGTGGTCTCTCAGCCGGTATCCTCTGTAGAGTCTGGAGGTCCTGCTTTTGAGGCCATGAGGAGTGCGCTGGCCATGTCCTTGCCGGCTCAGCAAGTCTCTACCTCACCATCCCTAGACTTGGGAACTGGTGCTTCTGGTGTGCTTCATTCCCACGACAGCGGGGCCCCAGGGCCTGAGGATACCCCCTTGGGGGGTTTCCTTCTCCCAGGAGGTCCTTCTGAATCCACTTCGGATGAACCTCCAAGGAAGAAATTGTGCAAGAGGAAGCACATTGACTCCCAGGATGAGTCTATCACTTTAAATACTGACCTCGATGATGCGGAGGGGTCCCCAAAATCGTCCTCGGATGACGTCTCATTCTCAGATATCCTCGAGATCCTGAGACAGAGAGGCGATTGGCAGTCCAAAACCCCTTCCGCAGAAGAGTCAGTCTTCCTCAAGGCTTTTGGGGCCCAGCCCTCCGCCTCCTGGGTGTCTCCACCCTTCGATGAATTGCTAGATTTAGTTTCTCGAAGGGTGTGGGAACACCCTGATTCTGTGGAACCGGTGCCCGCCAGGCCTAACAAGTTCCTCTCAGCCCCTCCTCAAAAGGAATTTTTGACCAAAGGAGTTGCAGTAGATGCGATGGTGGTGGCATCTGCCACTCAGCAGGACGTGGCAGAGGCTTCAACGTCTATTCACCCTCCTAATAAGGATTCCAGGAGCATGGATAGGTACAGGAAGCGTACCCTTTCTTCAGCGGCCTTTACCCTGTGGTTGCTGAATTACCTTTGTCATTTCACCAGGCTCCAAAGGGACCTCCTCAAAGAGGTAGGAGAGTCTCTTACGGGTAACCTTCCTGAGGCGTTAGCCCAAACTGTTGGCTCCCAGATGACTACCCTATCTTCGATAGTCAACTCGTCCATGAGGCTCATCTCATATGCGGCCGAAGGGGCGAGTAAAGCAGCGGGAACAGGCATGGCTCTTAGAAGACACGCCTGGTTACGCTTGTGTCCCTTTGCGGAGGCTTTTAAGTCTTCCTTCACCGACGCCCCTTTTGATGGGTCCTCCCTGTTTGGACCCAAGGTGAAGGACACACTGACTTGGTGCGAGCAGGAGGGCAAGACCTTGACTGCCGTGGGGGCCCGTTTTTCCGCTCCTTCTAGACCTTACCCCAAGGCCCAGAGAGGAGGGAAAATGTGGTTCAGGAAATCTCAAAGGTCTTTCCCTACTCCACCGAGTGATCCCCCCCCCTAGAGGCAGGGGGGGGGGATTCAGGAAGACGCCGCCCCAGAGGCAGCAGAGGCCCCCGTAACTCTGGAGACCATGATTCCTTTCGTGGTCCATCCTACGCTCCCCGTCCCTGAGACGTGGCCCGACTGCACATCTCCGGAGCCAGTCAGGGGTCGTTTTGCGGAACACCCACAGGCTTGGGAATCTATCACCAAGGATCAGTGGGTGCTCCAAACCATAACCGGAGGCTGTCTCATCCCTTTCACCAAAATCCCCCCTCTTCCTATCAGGAAAATCCCGGATGTGCCACCCAGTCAGCGGGATCAAGCAGCGGTCGAGGTTTCAAAGCTGCTAAGAAAAGGAGTCATCCAGCCTGTCCCCGCCGACCAGATCGGATCAGGAACTTACTCAAGACTATTTTTGGTGCCAAAAAAGACAGGGGACTTGAGGCCCATTTTGGACCTCAGCTCATTGAATCGCTTTGTAAAAAAATCCAAATTCCGAATGGTCACCCTTCAGTCCATTCTCCCGTTATTGGAGAAGGATGTCTGGATGTGCTCCATAGATCTCAAGGACGCTTACTATCACATTCTGATAAGTCAAGAGTCCAGGAGTCATTTACGCTTCCGCCTGGGAACCAGTCATTTCCAGTTCCGAGCACTGCCCTTTGGTCTCACCACAGCCCCCAGGGTGTTCACCAAGTGTCTGGCAGTGGTAACAGCTCACTTGAGAAGTCTAGGATTCCAAGTGTTTCCCTATCTAGACGACTGGCTCCTTACTGCCATCTCCAAGCATCTATTAGTTCGGGTGCTTATGACCACAGTCAGTTTGGGTCATTCTCTAGGAATCACGTTCAGTTGGGGAAAATCTGTGCTGCAGCCGTCTCCGCGTATTACATTTATAGGCGCAGACTTAGACACAAGAAGAATGCGGGCATTCTTGCCTGTAGAAAGGATTCAGGTCCTGCAGTCTCAGGTTCAAACCCTGTTACCCAGATCACGAGTTCAGGCCAGACTGATTCTGCAGTTATTGGGCACGATGGCCTCGACTATTCTACTAGTCCCCTTAGCCAGGCTGCACATGCGGGTGCTGCAATGGCTACTGTCAGTTCAATGGTCCTTTCAGGAACTTCCCCTGAACCATTTGGTCCAGATTACCGAAATTTGCCTTCGGGACCTACGTTGGTGGCTGCTTTGGTCCAACCTGGACCAGGGGCGACCCTTTGCCCTTCAGCCTCCCGTCGCCACGGTGACCATGGATGCCTCCCAGACAGGGTGGGGGGGGGCCATTATCTGGACAGGTCTGTCCAAGGCATGTGGCAGGCTCACGAAACGCACTTACATATCAATATCCTGGAAATGAGAGCGGTGCTACTGGTGTTGCAAGCACTTCATCATGCTCTTCCACGGAGTACTATTGCGATCCTATCCGACAACATGTCGGTAGTCTGGTACATAAACAAGCAAGGCGGAACCAGGTCCTACCCTCTTTGCCGAGAAGCCATGAGAGTGTGGCATTGGGCGATTTCTACCCAGCATTTCCTAGTGGTAACGCACATTCCGGGGAAATCCACTGTGATTGCAGACAGGCTGAGCAGAACTCTCCTGTTACCCCATGAGTGGTCCCTCAACGACAGGGTGGCTACAAACATCTTCGCCAAGTGGGGCCTCCCTTGTTGTGACTTGTTCGCCAGTCCTCACAATGCGAAATGCAGGGAATTCTTCACTCTGACTCCCTCTCAGGGGCAGATTCCCAGGGACGCTCTAGCTCACAGTTGGCCCCCCGGTCTACTTTACGCCTTCCCTCCAGTTCCCCTTCTCCCGAAGGTGATACAGAAGGCGATTTATCTAGGGAGCGACATGATTTTGATCGCTCCACACTGGCCTCGTCAGGTTTGGTTCCCCTTCCTTCTGAGGTATGCGGTGGAGGGCCCATGGTTTCTGGACCTAGTGCCCGACCTGTTGACTCATCAGTTGGGACAGTCTCACCCATCTCTCAGATCCTTGAGGTTGGCCGCTTGGTTACTCCACTTCCAACCTTAGTCAGAGATAACTCTTTTTCTCCAGACGTCATCCACATGTTGTCCTCTTCTCACAAACCTTCCACTATTAAACTGTATTCCAGCAAGTGGAAGAGGTTTGCTCTTTGGGCCAACAACGAGGTATAGATCCCCTTACCGCCCCAGTACCTCAGGTTTTAGAATTCCTGGCTTCTTTGTTTTATTTGGGCTTTTCAGTTTCCACAATTAAAGTCCAACTGGCGGCTATCTCTAATTTTCATGTCTCCTTTGAGCCTTCCTTAATGGCAAACAGGCTTTGCAAATCTTTCCTTAAAGGGCGTGGCTCCTTGCCCCAGTAGCCCATCCTGTGTCTCCTTGGGATCTGAATATGGTTCTAGCTTCTTTAACTGCCCGTCCCTTTGAACCAGCAGCTACTTGTGATTTAAAATTTCTATCTTGGAAAACCGCTTTTTTGGTGGCAATAACCTCTGCCAAGCGGGTCTCAGAGCTTCAGGCTCTCTGTTCTAATCCTCCTTATTTGACTTTTCACAAAGACAGAGTGTCTCTCAAGTTAAATCCCTCTTTCTTGCCCAAGGTAGCATCCCCCTTATGCATTCAACAATCCTTGAAGCTCCGGTGTTTTCCCAAATTCTCCAATAGCGCAGAATATATTTTCCATCAGTTGGATGTTCACAGACAACTGCGTTTTTATTTAAGTAGGACCAATCAGACACGAAAGTCAGATCAGCTGTTTGTGTCCTTTGCGGAAAATAGGTTGGGTCAACTGGTGGCTAAAACCACCATAGCCAAATGGATTAAAGATTGCATCTCCTTCATCTATTCACAGTCCGGCAAAGAGCTACCATTCCCAGTCAAGGCTCATTCTACCAGGGCAATGGCTACCTCTGTAGCATTTCACTCCAAATTATCGATAGATGATATCTGTGCGGCGGCTACCTGGACTTCTCTGCACACCTTTATTTCTCATTACAAGATAGATGTGGCTTCTCGAGGTAGAGCTTCCTTTGGTTCCACAGTTCTCAGGAGTGTTTTCCAATGAGCCACCCGGGATTTAGGTGCTAGGGATGCTGTCCCATCAGTTATGAATGTAGGCGAGATAGGATCCCATTACATCTTTTAGTTATGTACTTACCATAACTTCGGATGTATGGGATCCATCTTGCCTACATTCATACATACCCGCCCTCCTTCCCCCTTCCCATTGGACTTAGAGGAAATGCTGCTACTTACTGAGTTTTTCTCTTGAAGGACTTTAGTTTGTTACAGTTGTTGGTATGTTTCTGTGCCTGGATGTAGGTATATAAAAGCGAACAAACAAGATCTGGGGAAGCAGGCGTGGTGCATTCTGGGATAAGGGGTAGCCCAGCCAATTAGAGACTTAGTTCTACTATATAGTGGCCGAGTCGGAGCCGAGGGATCGGCTCCAAACCCATCAGTTATGAATGTAGGCGAGATGGATCCCATACATCCGAAGTTGTGGTAAGTACATAACTAAAAGTTCATTAGGATTGAATTTGACAATACTTGGGTGTCAGGCATAGATCTCTTCTTAATAGCCTGTACGAGACAGAATACTAGGATAATACCTTTAGGCTGTCTGCATAGGACATGTTACTTATGCACTGTATTCTTTTAGTGAAGTGCCTCTGTGGAAGTTCCATTTGTTGGATGTGTGCCTGGTTAGGTACATACTAAAGAAGGCATTGTACTCAATAGGTCTGGTGAATGCTGAATACAGTGGAACAGTGTCTTCCTTGGACCTAATTGTCATACTGTCTGTGTGTATCCCCAAGTCCCTAGCTACTGGGTCAACTTTTCAAGGAGTGTTGTCAGTATGGTATTTACCAGGGGTGGATGACTTCCTGAAGGATACTGTATATATTTCTTGGGATTTAATTTTAGTCCATGGCTGTGACACCAGTTATTTGTCTGTGTCAGCCCTTCCCTGAGAACATTTGTGCCAGTGGACAATTCTATGACTGTTCCTAATTTTTTTAATCAGCCAGATGCTCCTCTTCTAAGTATTTTTCTGACCTTTAATGACGTGAAATAGGACATATGCTTTAGAGTCACCCACAAGTCCAACGAAGTCCAAAAAAAAGTCCAATATTTCCAGATTTTCTTGTTTTGTAATATTTCACAAATATAATTATTACTTTGTAATCCCACATTTGTTAATTTCCAAATTACTGGTTTTATTCCTGTTCATTTCCATCTCGCAAATCCTGTCTCTGCTTCATTTCCAACTTACTCTTGATTCATCTAGCCAACTCTCATGCTCCCTTCTTTCACTCCAGCATTTTCCGTTGAAACATTGGGAAAGGTTTCACTAGCACAGTCTATCTGGCCTTTATTACCAGAAGAACAAGAAGCAGAATCTCCTGTTTCACAGCTCACTTTTTTTTTAACAGACTTTTGTATTTCCTGCTTAGCATGTACTTACTTCATCAAAAAATGATTTTGTACTTCCAGGAAAGAATATTTTGCAGACAGCTGGGTACAACAGTTTGAATCTCATGCCTGCTTCATGACATTCCCTGAATAGCGGAACAAATTTACTTTTCTTCTGCCTGGTGTACGATTAGTAATCATTCCCCACAAATACTTTGCTGTCTCCCACTTTTGGTACTTTGTCCTTCTGCCACAGTTTTGCCACAATCAACTCCTGCTGGTAAGACTACATCTTTACTATTAATGGTCAAGGTTGCTTTGTCATAGCCGATTTGGAGCATACACAATGTTCAGAGGACCTGAAAGAAAATCAGCTACAGAAGGTGAGGAAAGAAATCACTGAATGGGAAAAGTTCTGGAGCTGTTCAGCAAAAAGCAGTGCAAGCTCTAGACATGACTTCCACTAACCATCTCATCTAATCACATTAGAGACCTAGGACAGAGTGCTGCTCGCTATATTTTTATCTGTGACTGCATAACTGTATACTAGTCCAGTTGCCTATTTGTGCTTTCATGAAATTAATAGTCTGTTTGTTCCAGCTTCTGCTGTTGTACAGATGAAAGTTTCAGGTTTTCTGCATGTGCTCTGTCCTCTAACTCTGTTATTTTTTAAACCTCTCTTCTTGAGCAGTCTAATATTCAGACAGCCTTTTCTTCACATTGACCTCGTATTTTTGCAGTTTTATCACCTCATTAGAATATCTGTTTAAAACCTCTTCCATTTTTTCCAGCCTTTTGTTGTTTGAGTTGATATACTCCATCGGTGGTTCATTTACTTTAAATAGGGCTTTGTGCAGTTGTCATGTACTTTCCTCTAGGTTAGTGGAAGTCATGTCTAGAGCTTGCACTGCTTTTTGCTGAACAGCTCCAGAACTTTTCCCATTCAGTGATTTCTTTCCTCACCTTCTGTAGCAGATTTTCTTTCAGGTCCTCTGTATTTCTTTTTTCCTGGCATCCAGGCAATGCATTTATTAGCCAGTTGCTGAAATTTACCCAGAAACACAAACGTTTACTTGCCTTCTCTGCTGAGTTTCTATTTTTGCAATGGGAGAGCTAGAATTAAACTGTTACTCAATGTGCAGCCATCTTGAAATGTCCTCTTTGTTCTTGAACACTGGAAATAGTATGCTTTTTCTCCAGTCAACTTCTGTGAGTACCCCAGGGATCCATTGTACCCCTATCTCACTCAACATCTTGATAATTTCTATTGTAGCCTCATCTGAGCCTGCTGCTTTCCATGACTTCATTTTCCTTAGTGCTGTTCTTTCTTTTTTTAGGGTAGTCTCCTCTTCTCTCTCTGTGGGCTCTGTCTAGAGCAGTTGTATTGCCTAATAAGCAAGATGCGAAGTAATGCACTCTACACCAAAGAATCTATTAAAACAGACTTTATTGTAGTAAAACAAAAAACTAAAACTCTATTTTACTAAGACAGAAAAATCAAATAATATCCGACAATACATTTAAAGAAAGTTATACATCACCGATAAAGAGAAGAACTTAATCATGTATTCAGTCTCAGCTGGGAAGCTCCGTTGCAGTCGAGCAGGAGTCTTTATCAGGAAAACAGTCTTGGACAGTGCATCCACTCCACAGGTGAGGCTTCTGCCCGAGTACAGAGGGACTCAGTTATATATATATATATACATATATATATATATATATATATATATATATATATACATATATATATATATATATATATATATACATATATATATATATATATATATATATACATATATATATATATATATATATATATATATATATATATATATATATATATATATATATATACATATATATATATATATATATATATATATATATATACATATATATATACATATATATATATACATATACATATATATATATATATATATATATATATATATATATATATACACACACACCCAGGTTGTTTACTTACAAATCATGAGAATCAGTACTTTTCCAGTCTGGGCTGGATCTTGCTAGAGCATTCTGTAGTGTTGGCCACCCAGCCCAGAAAGGACAGCAGATCCTGCCAAATACAATGATTTTGTAATTTTCAATTGCTTTACTGGAATATTCCAATGACTTTGCAATTTTCAGTACTTTACTGGAATATTCTGGAACATACACATGACATGACATGCTGTTACTGATGGATAGAATCACATTAGAGACCTAGGACAGAGTGCTGCTCGCTATATTTTTATCTGTGACTGCATAACTGTCAGCTGAGGTCCCTTCCCACTGATGTGTTTTTCCCATTGGCTCAGTATCTGCATATACTAGTAGTTGGTTCAAGACATTTTCCTGTATGTAGTAGCTATTTGCTCAGTTTGTTTTCTGTAATCTTATCTTTGCCATCTCAAAAGTGCTTACTCCTCTCTGTACTCTTCTTTTCTAGACCTAACACCACTCTTACGTATTCAACTGCAGTAACACCTCTAACTTTTATCCAACTGGTGGATACATTGTTATAAGAAAAGCGCAGTCCGGGTCTGAACTGTCTGCAAACACAAACAGCTAAAGTTAACTTTGAGTAATATTCATTATCCCCTGGAGAGCACTCTGCTTTGGCTGGTAAGCAGCACCCCCCCCCACACACACACACACACACACTCTCATCTTCCATTTTCTCTCTTATTCCCTTCTGTTAGCAAATCGTATCCATAACTGATAAAATACTGTGTGTTTGTTAATTTAAATTGAGACTACAGTAGCATACTGGTACAAGGTTATCCTGTTTTTCCACCTGAGAAATGGTTAAGAAATGACTTGCAGCTTCAGAGCAGTCCTTGGTCAATTCTGATTGTTTCTTAAACACAAACTTGTCTTTCCTTTGGCTTTGTCAAGGGGAGATCCTGCTTGCTGAACCTGGTTGACTTCTTCGAGGCAGTCACCAAGGCTGTGGATGAAGTTAAGGCAGTGCATGCAGCCTACTTCAACCTGACCAAGGCCTTTGATACCATTCCCCACTCAGGTGTCATTGATAAACTCACCAAACTAGGCATCAATCCTTATATCACTAAGTGGGTTGCAAATTGGCTCACAGACAGGACCCACAGAGTGAAAGATGCGGATTCCAAGTCAGACTGTCGACCAGTCACATCTGGTGTCGCACAGGGCTCAGTCCTGGGCCCTTACCTGTTTGGCATCTACTTCTCAGAAATCCAGGCCAACACAGAGGGACTTTGGCTGACCAAGTTCGCTGATGACTGCAAGCTAAGAACCATTATCAACTCCCCAAGTGATGCAGACATCCTGCAAAAGGGCCTCAAGTAGACCAGTGACTGGTGTGGGAATCATGGCCTCAAGCTTAATGCCAAGAATTGCGTTATCATTCCCTTTGGAAAAAACTCAGTTCTCACTAATTACCACGTCGATGGGTAACTCAAGGATCACTTGTATAAAATTAGACCTGTTAGTAACAGCCTGCATTTCATTGCTGGAACCTGTGTTCTGAGAGATTGCTTTCCAATCTATCTGCAGATATACAGAGCTGAGTATATATTTTTTGGTTTTAGAGGTTGTACTGTTAATTGTTGCTTAGATCTCTGTTGAAACAGTTTTCCTCACCTCACCCTATTTTCTGCCGTGTCTTCAGTTGGTATAACTGTTTTTTACAGCTTGTGTGTTATCTAACTCAAGGATCACTCGCATAAAATTAGACCTGTTAGTAACAGCCTGCATTTCATTGCCAGAACATGTGTTCTGAGAGACTGCTTTCCAATCTATTTGCAAATATACAGAGCTGAGTATATTTTTTTGGTTTTAGAGTTTGTACTGTTAATTGTTGCTTAGATGTCTATTGAAACTGTTTTCTGCCGTGTCTTCAGTTGGTATAACTGTTTTTTTACAGCTTGTGTGTTATCTAACTCAAGGATCACTTGCATAAAATTAGACCTGTTAGTAACAGCCTGCATTTCATTGCTGGAACCTGTGATCTGATATTGTTAATCCTTGTTCATTCCTTACGTATGTGTATTGGTTCCGAGCTTAGAACTGAGCCGGACGTTTTCCAAGCTCGCGTCAGCTTCAAACTCTTGAGCTTAACTCTTACCCACAACTCCCCTCTCCCTGTTATCTCAGATTTCGTTTGCCACGTTGCCATCCGGTTGTGTCAAGCTACTTCTCCTGAGCTACGTACAGTCAATTGTTGTTTAATTGCTTTACAAATTACTTTTCTGTCAGAAAAGTTGATATTTTATTGCGTCTTACCCTATCGCATCTAGTGTTCCTAATTTCCTTAGGTTTTTCTGCTTTTTACTTACTACTTTTACCACGAGGTATTTTCTCTTTACCATCATTCGTAATCTTTTTCCCTTTTCTCTCTTATACCTTTGGGTACTCTCTTGTACCATTGTTGGTACTTTTCTATTAATTAATATGGCAGATAAAAAAGGTAGTCCAGGGTTTAAGCGGTGTTCTGTGGACACAAACTGCCTACTTCTGATGCACACTCTTTGTGTGTTTATTGTTTGGGAGCTTCCCATTTATCTGTTGAACCACCCTGTACTATTTGTGAAAATTTTTCTAATAGAACTTTGTTAGAAAGGAAAAAAACAAGCTGATACTGAAGGGACTTCTAAAATCTCCCTTTTCAGAGGCTATTTCTGGGTCGGAGGTCTCAACCCCTCCTAAAGCCCATACGAAAATGGATGTTTCTACTAAGGCTAAATCCTTGCCTTCGTCCCCGGCTGGGGACTCTCGCCAACCAAAACCTAAAAAGGCCATATTTTCGGCTCCTGAGCTCTCTGTCAGCCCCAGTGCTTTCGGAGCCTAGACCTTCGGCTCCATTAGTGATTTTGGCTCCGTCCTCTCTTGCAGCCTTCTATATATTGGCACTGAGGGGCTCCTCGGTTCAGACCATTACTACTGTATCTGCACCGACCGTTCATTCGGAGCAGACCTTGACCTCGTCAGCTCCGAGATCTTCCTCGGAACCAAGACCTTTATTGTTGACTCCAGTTTTGTCATTTCCAGCTTTGGCACTGACTCCCACTTCAGCACCAATCCCTGTGTCAGTGCAGACAGTGACCTCGGCACCGATGATGACTTCGTTGCAGACAACAGTAGTCCAGTCTTTTTCTGCACTGTTGTCCTTGGTGCTGTCAGATGAGATGGGCACAGAGTCTGCCTTTTTTGTGGACAGGCCTGTTTCTCCCTCAGTCTCTGTGAGGTCCACTAGAAGCCTTTCCGAACATGATGTGTTGTGTCTTGTGGACCAGGCATTCTTGGCCAGAGGTATTCCACCCCTCAGGAACTATCCTTCCTTGGGAGGTGATCACCCATCTCCAAAGATACCTACTTATTCTCCTCCTTCATTGCCTTTGAAGTCCATGGATATAGCACAGTCTTTCCCTTCTGCAGTTCCCTTTATGGATCTCATTAAGGCGCCTCAGTTGCCTTCGTGGCAGGAGAGTTTTGCTATGACCCAGGATGTTAGCTTTGACACGCATAGCTTGCTACTCCACAGCCTTCCAGGGACTCCAGGTCGGCAGGCTGAGCCACTTAAGGGAGGAGTGCCCACTGTCCTAGACATACACTCCTCTTCGGGTGGACCAGCCTTCCAACTGATGGAAAAGGCTTTTGCTGCTGCTGGCAATACCGGACTGTCTATACCTCCGCCCTCCTCTGGTACACTGGTTCCACAAGTCGCATCTAGCGGACACCGGGTGCAAGGGCCGCAGGACATATTCTCTCAGGAATCCCCTTTCCGTTGTCTTCCCCAGCTTCTCCCGCTGAGGAGGTCCACCGGAAAAACTCATGTAAGAGGAAGCACATGGACTCCACAGAGGAGTCCCTCACCAAAGACACAGATTTCGATGAGGGGGAAGGATCCCCTCGGTCACCCTCTGAAGTATCCTTTGCTGATATCCTCGAAATCCTGAAACAGAGAGGTGACTGGCAGTCCTCTAATTAGACCCCTGAGGAATCTGCATTCCTGCAGGCATTTTGCACCCGGCCCCCTACCTCCTGGGTTACTCCACCTTCCGATGAAATTGTCCGATTCATCGTGCAGCGTGCTTGGAAGGCCCCTGATACCGTTGAAGCTATTCCCCGGAGGCCAGATAAGATCTTGTCCCCTCCTGCTTTGGATCCCCATTGGTCCAAATGTCTTCCTGTGGATGCTTTGGGGGTGGCGGCCGTAACAAAAAAGGATCTGGCAGAAGAAGAAATCCAGACTGTCCATCCGCCTAACAGAGAGTCCCGGGCCCTGGACAGGATAGGGAAGCACACCTTTGCTTCAGCGACCTTTGCTATCAGGTCCCTGAATTATATGGCACATTTTACCAGGCTTCAAAGGGATCTGGTTTCTGAGCTCTCTGAAACCTTGGCTGGAGCAGTGTCTGATGAGGTCCGTGACAAAGTGGCCTCTCAGCTGGCCACCATTGAGTCTATATCTAACCCCTCTGTGTGTCTGATATCTCACGCATCAGAAGGAGCAGCTAGAGCAGCGGGTTCAGCTGCGGTCTTGAGACGACACGCCAGGATGCGCTTGTGTAACTTCCCAGAACCTTTTAAGTCTTCTTTTCTTAATGCCCCCATTGAGCCCTCCTCGTTGTTTGGGCCCAAAGTTAAAAGCACACTGGCCAGATGTGAACAGGACGGTAAGACCCTTTCTGCCATAGGTGTCCGTTATTCTTCCCCTCCGCGTGCTTTCTCTCAAAACAAAAAGAGTGGGAAGATATAGTTCAAGAAAACTCAGGGTCCTTTCCATGACACACAGGCCGAGTTCTCCCCCAGAGGCAGAGGGGGAAACTCACAGGGAAGATGCTCCTTCCAGGGCAGAGGGGGACCGCGTAACCAGAGTTCCAGGGATTCTTTCCCTGGTCAATCCTACCAGCGCTCTTGAAGAGTGGCCCAACTCCTTTCCTCTGGAGGTGGTTGGGAGACGTTTCTGCTTGTACCCTTCTGCCTGGCTAACCATCACCACGATTCTTGGGTACCAAGGATCATAACCCGAGGTTATCATATCCCCTTCGATCTTTGTCCCGTCCCTTCAAAAAAATCTTCCCGACGTTCCACCCAGTCAAAGGGAAGAAGCAGCACTAGAGATAGAAAAGCTGCTAAGAAAAAGAGTCATCCAAATATAGTCTCTCCAGACCAGATAGGATCCGGATTCTACTAAAGACTATTTTTGGTGCCAAAGAAAACCGTGAACTGGAGACCAGTTTTGAATCTCAGTGTATTGAACAAGTTCATAAGAGTAGAAAAAGTCCGGATAGTCACAATACAGTCTATCCTCCCGCTTTTGGAAGAAGACGATTGGATGTGCTCTATAGAGCTTCAAGATGCATACTACCACATAAAGGTGGACAGACCATCAAGAAGATTTCTGCATTTCCGTTCGGGAGCCAGTCACTACCAGTTCAGAGTACTGCCCTTCGGACTCTCTACAGCCCCCAGAGTGTTCACAAAGTGCATGGCAGTTGTCACAGCTCTCTTGCAACTTCAAGGATTCCAGGTGTTTCCATACCTAGATGACTGGCTCATTTCCGCCCCCACCAGACATCATCTGGAAAAAGCCCTGGCATACTCTGTCGTCGCTGCTCAAAGGCTAGGTATAACCATAAACTGGCAGAAATCCAATCTCACCCCATCTCAGTCGACAGAATTCATAGGGGTTATCTTGGACACAAAAAACTACAGAGCTGCTATTCCAGAGCACAGAATTTTAAGGATAAAGCAACAACTAATTCCAATCCTTTCAAAGGAAAAATCCACGGCTCACTCGGTTTTACAGCTGTTGGGTTCCATGGCAGTCTCCGTCACCATATTCCCCTGGTCAGGTTTCATATGAGGCTTCTACAATGGCTATTGCTCACCCAGTGGTATCCTTTCCAGCATCCTCTTTCAGCCATGATTCGAGTAACCCACAAGTGCAAACAGGATTTAACTTGGTGGATGACGCACAATCTGTCACAATGGTCTCGCCCCTTCTCCCCCCAGCAACCCAAGGCGACAGTGACCACGGATGCCTCCCTGATGGGGTGGGGGGGGGCTATGTCAGGGACAGACAGTCCAAGGCACTTGGTCCCAACTGGAGGCCCATCTGCATATAAATGTTCTAGAGCTGAGGGCGGTGCTTCTGGCTTTGCAAGCATTCCATCCCCTTCTGCCATCTGGGACAATTGCGATTCAATCAGACAACATGGCGGTGGTCTGGTACACCAACAAGCAAGGTGGAACCAAATCTTACCCCCTTTGTCAAGAGGCCACGAGGATATGGCAATGGGTGATGGCTACCAACCGTTTTCTTCTAGCAACACACATTCCCGGGAGTTCCAATGTGATAGCAGACAGATTCAGCAGGTGCATTCTTCAACCTCACGAGTGGTCCCTGAATCCCTTATTAGCGGCAAAGATCTTCCACCGCTGCGACCTCTTTGCATCCCCGACCAACTACAAATGCAGCAACTACTTTTCCCTGATTCCCCCTCCGGGACAGTCACCCAGGGACGCTCTAGTCCACGATTGGCCCACGGGTCTTCTTTATGCATTTCTACCCTTTCCCCTCATTCCCCAGTTTCTGAAGAAAGCCCGGCGGTTGAAGAGCAAGGTGATCCTCATAGCACCATATTGGCCTCGACAGATTTGGTTCCCCTTCCTTTGGCATCACCTACTAGATCAACCATGGATTCTTCATCCAACCCTGAAGTTGATCTCACACCCACAGAACTTGATTCATCCTAACCTGAACAGCCTGAACCTAACAGCTTGGCTACTCCAATTCCCTTGATTGCCAGGCAGAATGAGCGATCTTTACCAGTACGTGATATTCTCCTTTCTTCTCATAAGTCTTCCAATAGAGTTACTTATCTGAGCAAGTGGAAAAGATTTACCTGTTGGCTGAAAGATAAACAAGTAAGACCCCTTTTCAGCACCAGTGTCGATAATACTAGACTATCTGGCCGACCTGTTTCATTCGGGTCTTTCGGCCTCTACCATTAGAGTTCATTTGACTGCAATTTCTAATTTTCATGAGGGTGTCCAAGATTCCTCTTTTATGTCCCATAAATTGTGCAAGACCTTCATAAAAGGTGTGAATTATCTGAAGCCACCTTTTAGAGAACCTATTCAACCATGGGATTTATCATTAGTTCTACAAGCTCTGACAGTGGCACCTTCTGAACCAGCCTCTTCTTGCAACCTCAAGTATTTGTCATGGAAAACCTTCTTTTTGGTTGCTATTACTTCTGCCAGACGTATTTCTGAACTTCAAGCTTTATGTATCAAGAGTCCATACTTGATTTTTCATAGAGAGAGAGTGTCTCTGAGAACTAATCCGTCATTTCTGCCTAAAGTGATCTCTGAAATGTCCATTAATCAAGCAATTGAATTGCCAGTTTTCTTTCCCAATCATTCAAACAGAGGACAGTATTGTCTACATACCCTAGATATACACAGTCAAATCTGTTTTTACTTAAACAGGACTAAACCCTTTTGTAAATCTGACCAGTTATTTTTGGCCTTTTCTGGACCTAGATTAGGATCTGCTTTTGCTAAGGTCACATTAGCTAGATGGTTGAAGGACTGTGTGACCTTTATTTACACACAACGTAATATCTCGTTGCCTACTGCCATGAAAGCTCATTCAACAAGGTCGGTGGCAACTTCTGCTGCCTTCCATGCTAGAGCTTCTTTACATGACATCTGTGCAGCTGCAACTTGGGCTATGCCTCATACCTTCATCAATCATTACAAATTGGATTTGGCCTCCAGGGGAAGAGCATATTTCGGTTCTATGGTGCTCAGGAATGTCCTTCCATGAGAGCCTTCCAGGAATAGAGGTAGCTGGGGACTCTGCCCCATACGTAAGGAATGAACGAGGATTAACAATATCAGATAAAGAAGTTATGTCTTACCATAACGTTCCATCTGTATTGTTGATCCTCGTTCAGTCAATACGGCCCTCCCTCCTTCCCCCTCCTGTGGTTTCTAGTGGATCTCACCATCCAGTTCTCTTAGGTTATTTGACCAGAGGTAGCCTCTACCTTCTTTAACTTGCAAACTCAATCTGAGGTAACAGGGAGAGGGGGATTGTGGGTAAGAGTTTAGCTCAAGAGTTTGAAGCTGACGTGAGCTTGGAAAATGGCCAGCTCGGTTCCGAGCTCGGAACCGATACCTATACGTAATGACTGAACGAGGATCAACAATACAGATGGAACGTTATGATAAGACATAACTTATTTTTCTGAGAGACTGCTTTCCAATCTATCTGCAAATATACAGAGCTGAGTATATTTTTTTTTAGTTTTAGAGTTTGTACTGTCAATTGTTGCTTAGATCTCTGTTGAAACTGTTTTCCCCACCTCCCCATATTTTCTGCCGTGTCTTCAGTTGGTATAACTGGTTTTTGCAGCTTGTGTGTGATCTAACTCAAGAATCACTTGCATAAAATTAGACTTGTTAGTAACAGGCTGCATTTCATTGCTGGAACTTGTGTTCTGAGAGACTGCTTTCCAGTCTATCTGCAAATATGCAGAGCTGAGTATATTTTTTTGGTTTTAGAGTTTGTACTGTTAATTGCTGCTTAGATCTCTGTTTTGTCCTACCCACCCTCCCTATTTCTGGCTTGTAGTTTAAATTTGGTGGCTTTTGCAGTTGCCTGCCCCACTGTAGATTTGATCTGGGACACTCCCCCAGTCCCGTCTCTTTACCACATTCTATCTAATAAACTCTTTCTGCACTTGCTTTTAGTCCTTTTTAATTTAATTGCATTTTTTAAACTGTGTTTGTCTAATATTGCTACATACTAGTGTGGTAGCTTGCACTGCATGTTAATTTTTTTTTACTACTGTTTTAGCTACTTTTCTGTAAAAAAAAAAAAACTGTAAGCCTGTTTCATACCTTTCCTGTAACTAGTGTTCCAGTAAGCTTCTGAGCCCCCCACGCCTTTCTGTGTTGGTGGGAAGCGTTCTAGCTTATCAGTGGGAGTGGTAAGCACTAGGTAACCTGTCTACCACATAAGGAGTGGTTCTGGCCCAGAAATGGTAGTTATTGGCTGTTTGAGCAATCTCTTCCATCTCTCTCAACTTTCTGATTTGAAAGCCTGCATTTGCACTTGTTTTTGTCCTGTAACTCGTCTAGTGCAGATACAGATTCTTAGTTTTAGCACTTAAATTTGCTTATTCGTGCTCAGCACTTGTTCAGAGCTTGTAAGCACTAAATAAGCTACTAATTACTATAGTAGTCAACCTTCCTCATTACCTAGAGGACAACAGTTTTTGTACTTAACATTTCTCTTGCTTAGAGAAAAACAGCTCTTGTGTTCACTTTCCTCACTTAACTAGAGGAAAATAGTTTTTTATTCAGGCATGTCCAAGGGTCAGCTCCCAGTGTTCTCTCCTGTCTATCTGATAAATCTGGGCATCCTGAGGCAATATAGAAATTGCCTCATGTACGTAGACAACCCTCTCCTCCTACCAGCCAACACTACAATCTGTGAGAGATGCACTTATCTAGCCAAACTGGAGGTAAAGCTCTCTCCAACCAAGACTGAACTTGACAGTCATGAGGAGAAGGTAAACATTTGCACCACACCACACTCATCACATAGTCTCACTAAATCTACACCACCAAAATCCACACATAGTAACACAAAAATATTAGCAGAGGCTCTCAATAATAATCTGTGTAGGTAACCGAGACCTCCAAAGCAGAAATGCAAGCAACCTCCATCCCCCAGTACAACCCAAATGACACATAGCCCACAGACTCAGTGTGCCACTCAACCACAGCCAATAAGGCAAAACAACGTACCCAACACACTAGTCATAGGTGATTCTATAGTCAGGCACACTGATGTCCCACTCAACAGGCTAAACAAGGAGAAGGTTACTGTCAGCTGCCTGTCAGGTGCCAGGATCCGCCACATAACCCACGCACTCTGGTCACTCCACAACAAGTACAAATGTGACTCTGTCATTGTCCATGCTGGTGTGAATGACCTGAGACGTACCTCCCTGGACTGAGACATGGAAGAGCTCTCTGATCTTGTAGCCCAGGCAGGTATGACCATAGCCCTGAGTAGCATTCTGCCATCGCCCAGAATTATACTGCAGTACAAGGACAAAATGATTGACTTCAACAATTGGCTAAGCTTCTGGTGTCATTCTAAGGGGATCCAGTATCTGTATGCTTGGGATGACATGGTCGATAGACCACGATGCTTTGCCACAGATGGCCTGCACCTGTTGTCCCGGATACTGGCTAAGGCTTTTGCCGCCCCTATGGTGCCTTTTTTAGGCAAGGTTCAAATGACAAATTCAGCACTGTAACAGGAACAGGCAAGCAAAAACTGAGGGTAATGCTACTCAATGCTAGAAGTCTAAATCTCAAAATGTACACACTCGAGGCACTCCTTAAAATGGAGAACATTGATATCTGTGCAGTGACTGAGACCTGGTTCAAGGCTCCAGAGACCACCCTTGCACTACCAGGCTATAACTCGTACCACACTTTTCGGCAGTGTAACCTGGACCGAAACACCAAAGGCGGAGGTGTGTCCATATTCATTAAGGGTATCCACACCTCCAGGCTAATTGCTCATGCATCCGAGGTTATCCAAGTGCAACTAACTCTGGGCAAAACTGCAATCCAAATTGAAGCTTGCTACAGATCCCCCACCATGCCTCAGGATCCCCACTCCTCTTTTCTTGATGTGCTGGAAAATATTAGGGTTCAACCAAACACCCTAATAATGGGCGACTTCAACTACCCCACCATTAACTGGGAAAACTACTCGTGTACCAACTCCTTAGCTCAATGCTTTCTGGAATTCATAAACTCCAATGCCCTGGATCAGCTTATCTACACCCCCACCAGTGGCAACAATATCCTAGACCTAGTCATTAGCAACATGAGTGACCGGTGTTCCACACCTGAAGTCAACTCCTCATTGGTTCGATCCGACCATAAGCTAATCACCCTTGATATCCACATCCCGCTCCCACCCCCCATTAAGGAAACCACGGTAAAAAATTTCTCCAAAGCCAACTTCATGCTTCTTAAGACAGAAGTGGTGAACTTCATGACACCCATGCAGATGGACAATACAGTTACAACTGCTGAATCCTACACAAATGCACTCTATAAGCACTTACATGAGTCCATGGATCATGCTATCCCAAACAGAACCAAGATGCTATCCTCCAAAAAAAGGAAGCCAATCTGGTGGTTCCCTGCCATAAACAAAACTGTACAACAGAAGAAAGAAACTGTTGCAAAAGAGAGTAAAATCCCATGAGTGGAGGAGCTCCCTGGTCAGCCTCCGTAAGAAGCTGAGGTCCCTTATAAGATCCTCCAAAGCTAGCTATGAAAACAAAATCTCCACTAATTCTAAGGAAAACCACAAAGCATTCTATAGCTATGCTAAGAATCTCAATGGCAACACTCAGATCTGCTCTGAGTTACAGCACAATGGCACGAAAATTACAGAACCAACTGATATTGCCAACATCCTGGCAGATAGGTTCATTGCTAACTTTACCCCCCCTCACCCCCTAAAGGGCCCATATCTATGCAGGAAGAATGCAGAGTCCTTGTAATCACAACTACACAGGTAAAAGCTGCACTCTTTAAAGCCAAAAACACAGCATCCATGGGACCGGACAACATCCCAGGCTGCATTTTACTTGAACTTCAGAACGAACTGGCTCCCTACTTAAGCACAATGTTTAATAATATCCTCGCATCAGGCTTTGTGCCCACTGAATAGCACAGAGCAACAGTTATCTCACTCCACAAAGGAGGAGCCACCACTGATCCCGGGAACTATTGTCCTATTAGCCTGATTTGCCTGGTCTGCAAGGCCATGGAACATATCGTCATGGAACTCATAAACAAAGACATTGGTAACCTCCAAACTCTGGATCCCACCGAGTTCGGGTTTGTGAAAGGCAGATCATGCCTCCTGAACCTGATCGACTTCATTGAGGCAGTCACCAAAGCCGTAGATGAGGGTAAGGTGGTTCACACAGCCTATCTTGACCTTGCCAAGGCTTTCAGCACCATCCTCCATTCTGGAATTATAGCTAAACTCACTAAACTAGATATAAATCAGAACCCACACTGTAAAAGTTGCAGACTCCAAATCTGACCTCAAAGCAGTGACAAGTGGAGTACCACAGGGTTTCGTTCTGGGACCTCTCCTGTTTGGTATCTATTTCTCTGAAGTACAGGATAACACAGAAGGCCTCTGGCTAACGAAGTTCGCAGATGACTGCAAACTCGGAGCCATAGTCAAGTCCCCAAATGATGTGGACATCCTACAGAAGGGCCTTGCTGAGACAGATGCCTGGTGTCAGAGCCATGGCCTCAAGCTCAATGCCAAAAAGTGCAGTCTCATCCCCTTTGGTAAAAACTCTGTACCCATGAACTACCATATAGGCAGCAATCTACTTAACATCGAATGTGTGATGAGACCTTGGGACCCAGGTGGACAGTAGTCTCTCCTTTGATAGTCACATCGCCACAGTAGTCAGGAAGTCCTTCTACGTGGCACACCTCATCATAAAAGGGTTCTCATCCAGGGAAAAAAAGGGGTCATTGTTCCCCTCTACTCGACACTTATTAGACGCGTTATAGAGTACAACGCTCCTTTTGGAATGTACCTCACAAGACATTTGCAGCAGCTGGAAAGGCCACAGAAGTACCTCACAAAGAGGATTACTGGCCTCAAACAAATGCCCTACACTGACCATCTCAAAAAACTCCAGCTTTACTCTGTAGCATATCGCCTACGCCGAGGTGATCTCTGCCTAACATATAAAGCTAGGTCAAACCCAGAGCTGTTGGACATGCTACACCTAAAAAAAATCCCAATCCCTCTGAGCTACACGCTTTAGGGACCTAAACCTTGTTACCACAATAAACAGGACATGCTGGAGAGATAGATTCCTGTCCCAGAGACTTCCCATACTCTGGAACGGGCTACCCATCTATGTCAAGCAAAGTTCTTCATTAGCACTCTTCCAGAAAAATCTTGATGAGTGGAAGGGAAATGGGAAATACACCCCGGGATCACTTCTGTGTCTGCTCCACAGTGGCACAGGAAAATAACTTTCTTGGGTGGCATAAGCCAGGGAACCTTGTTGGCTAGGCTTACGTAGCCCTTGGGCCGATAGCCTAGTACCTACCTATGAACAACAGCTGGAGAGGCCACAAAAGTACCTCACTAAAAGGATCCTAGGCCTTAAACACATCTCCTACATGGACAGACTCAAGAAACGTCAGCTGTTCTTAGTCTCTCATCGTCGTCTTAGAGTTGATCTCTGCTTGACTTACAAAGCCATGTCTGACCCAACCTTACTTGAAATGCTACACCTAAAGAAATCCCAATCCCCCCACCCACATGCTCCAGAGATCACAACTTCATTACCACAATCAACAGAACATGCTGGAGGGACAAGTTCATCTCCCAAAGACTGCCCCTACTCTGGAATAATCTTCCCGTCAAGCAGAGCACCTCACTGGCCCTTTTCAAGAGAAATCTGGATGAGTGGATGGGTAACAGAAAGTTCACCCCAGGGATCACTCCAGTTGTCCTACTGGATAGAGGCATGGTGAACTAACATTGGGAGGCATGGCTCCAGGGAAATTTTTTTGGGCTAGGTTTGTAAAGGCTCCAGGGCCATTAGCCTAGTACACAGCTCTGAACCTATGAAAAGTTTTTAACACCAGTAAGTTGGTTTGAGTTTGTTTCTCCATTTATTTGGTGTTTTTGTTTAGTTGGTTTTGCTTATTTACCATCTGGTCATGCTTTTTGTCAGTATTTTTAGAAGGTATTTTTTCTATCTCCCACTTCTTCCTGCATTCCTTTCTTTTGATGACTTCCTGTACTTCTGTATTCCACCACCATCTTTCCTTATGTACTTTATTTCCTTATCTGGCTTGGCTGCATATCTTTTCTGTGTGCTTACACACGATGTTTTGAGGTACTGCCAGTCTTCAGCTCCACCTATTTCCTCCTCTTCTTCTTGAGGTGTTAGAGTCCTGAGTAATTCCTTGAACTGTTGTGCTTTCACTCTCTCCAGTCAACTTCCAGGTCTTCAGTCTGGTCTTTATTGACCTTAGAGCCTTCTCCAGTCATTGCTTGCAGCTAATTGTGGCCATCAGTGGTTTTCTGCTGTTGGCTGACTGATTCACCGGGAATGACTTCACAATCGTAGATTCTACTCCAATGTCCTTTCCTTACTAGGAGGAAGTCTACCTGAGTTGCATGGTAGCCATTTTTGTATTTGATCTTGTGACTCTCTTTCTGAACCATGTGTTGGCTACCCTCAAGCCATTTGCCAGACAGAAGTCTAGAATGGCCTCTCCTTTATTCCTGTTATTCCAGCCATGTGGACCCAGGCAGTCCTCATAACCTGTTATGTCTGTCCTGATATGTGCATTCAGGTCACCTGTTATCAACACCAATTCCTGTTGTCTTGCTTTATCTAGTAGTTCTTGCAATTGCTCTCTGAATGTAGTCTTTCTCTCATTATCACAACCCTGCTGTAGGGTATAGGCTGAGATTATGAATCCATTACACTGGAGTCTAATTGCCATGAATCTGACACTAATTGTGATGACATCTCTCACTGTCTTCTGAAGCCTCTCTCTCACTGTTTCTAGCCTGTCCTCCTCTTGAGTAGTAGACTTTGGATTCTAAGCCAAGTGGCTTTGCTGCACTGGCCTTCCAACTTGTCTCCTGGATACATAGGATGCCCATCTTCCTCGTTATCATCATGTTTTCCACTTCTAAGCCTCGTCATGTCAATGAACCTACATTGAGTGTGCAATTCTTACTTCATGTTTGACAGGTTGATTGGCTTTATGTCCAGATTTTGGTCAACAGAGTCATCCTAGGTAACCCAAGCTGGGCAGCTGGACACCAGTCGGCCAGTAACTTATTGACCCAGGGAAACGGGGCTATGTTAAGTTGTCAATCTCGCCTTCATTCTTGCTTGATGGGTTCGGAGCCGATCCTCGGCTCCGACTCGGCACTTGCTAAGCTCGAGAGTCACTTTTACCAGCTCGAGGCAGCCCCATATCCCATGATGCAAGGCGGTAAGTACCCAGATCTCGTTTGCCGCTTCGCTGATGAGGTCCTCCTTTTACCAGCTCCTGGTAAGTGATTTATATATTACTGTTTTTGCCCCCTTTTCACTTCAAACTTATATTTATCAGTTTTAGTTTAGATTTAGTCCCTTTTCTGACTAGAATTTCCCTCACTCCTTAATTTTTTTAGTCAGGCCTTCTCCCCTCCCATCCCCCCCCCCCTTGTTAGGGTGTGTGTGTGTGTATGTGAGAGGTTAGCCATTTCATTCATTTTGGGATAATTGTTTCTTGGGCTGTGTTGTGTCTGTGGTTTTTTTTTTTTTTTCTGCAACTATGTCCAAGGAAAGGGTCTCAGGCTTTAAGAAGTGTGACTCGTGCTGTCAGAAGATGTCTCTGACAGACGGTCACACTTCTTGCTTATACTGCCTGGGACCTCTCCACCTGCAGGACTCCTGTGCGATTTGTCATTCCTTTAGCCAGAGAGTCCTGCAGGAAAGGAGAAACAAATTGATTTTGAGGGGCCTACTTAAACCGGAGGGCTCTCAGGCCAAGTCGACTCCGAGCAAGACTTCCAAGTCTTCCAAGGCCCAGGCTTCTGTGTCTAAGCCTGCGGCCTTGGCTCCGACTCTTTCAGAGTCTAGATCGACTCCGGCTGGAGCCGATCCTGGTTTACACAAACCCTCGGCACCGATGGCTATCGGTGCCGATATTGTTCGGTCACATCGGTGTGGGTTCCGATCGGTGCCGACCACCATGTGGCCCAGGCTTCGGTGTCGGCGCCGACCGGCTCCGACACCCTTACTTTTATGTCTGTATTGGCTCCGGCTGGAGCCAATGCATCGAGACCTTCTGTCGGTGCCGAAAAGTTGTCGGCTCTGACAACACCCATGGTTTCGTCGGCTCCGATGGTTCCTTCGAGGAAGAGGTCCAGGTCCCCTTCCTTGGAACTGATACTCTCGGCTCCGGCATCTCCTCTCCTCTCGGAACGGAGCCATCGGAGCCGATCATCCAGGTCGTCCAGACTTTCTGACCATGATTTAGAGAGGGTGGTCAGTAGATTATTAAAATCACAGGCACTGGCCCAGATGCTACATAGTCTGTCTCAACAGACGACTATTAGTCCACACCCCATTGCAGTTCCTCTTTCGACTCTACCCCAGAGTTTGGAGCTGGAGTCTTCGGGAATAGTTTCTGCTACGGCTGAAGGACAGATACCCCCCCCCCCTTCTGCTCCCTCAGCCTCTACTCTTATCTCCTCTTCGAGACCTTCCTTAGAGGGATTCAGTGGTCGGGCTTCCCTGGTCTCCTCTGAGGGGGTGAGTGGCATCGGACCCTTGTCCGACCCCACTCTTCCCCTTGGAGCCTCGGCCTTGGTGAGCTCGGCTCCGACATCTGCCTCGAGCCTTCCCTTCGGTGGGCCCTGGAGTTCCTGGTTCTTCGAACAGGTTCTCTCGGACCTCCCTGGGAGGAGCCTTTGAGGTGATGAAGAGTGTGCTGGCCACTGGACTCAGCCAGCAGTCTGTTCCCTTAGCTCCTCCCTCTCACGGTGCCTGTCGATATCTCTGCCATCTCTCTTGCTCCCGGACCCAGAGATCCTCCGCCTCAGGTTTCCCCACTGGGAAGAACCCCTCTTCCGAGGATTCTCCTGATCGGTCAGGATCCTCCGCACAAGAGGACCTGTAAGAGGAAACACGAGACTCCCGAGTCTATCACTTCAGATACCGACTTAGATGAGTCGGAGGGATCACCAAGATCCCCCTCTGAGGATGTCTCCTTTTCAGACATCCTAGAACTCCTTAAACAGAGGGGAAACTGGCCCTCCAATAATCCCTCCGAGGATGAGTCGGTATACCTGGAGGCGTTTGGATCTCGGCCCTCCACCTCCTGGGTGTCTCCGCCTTTCGACCCCCTTATGCAGGTTATTGCTCGAAAGGCTTGGGCTGCTCCTGACTTTGTAGAGCCAGTTCCTAGGAGGCCTTCTAAATTTATTACTGCCCCTTCGGACAAGCAATTCCTCACGAAAGGTGTCCCTGCTGATGCCATGGTGATGGCGGCTGCCACTAAGAAGGAACTTGCAGATCCTTCCGTACCTGTCCATCCTCCTAATAAGGACTCTAGGACCATGGATAGGTATGGTAAGCGGATGTTCTCTTCAGCGACCTTTGCTATGCGCTCGCTGAACTACTTATGCCACTTTACCAGACTCCAACGGGATATCCTTAAGGAGCTAGGTGAAGTAGTACAGGATCCCACAGCTGCAGGGGCTCAAGAAAAAATTGCTTCGCAGCTAGGAACCCTTAATTCTATTGCTAACTCCTCCATGCGTCTGATATCATATGCAGCAGATGGAGCGAGTAGGGCCGCAGGTACAGGTGTGGCTCTTAGACTCTGTAATTTTGCAGATCCCTTTAAGGCGTCCTTCACAAACTCTCCCTTTGATGGGTCAGCTTTGTTTGGCCCTCAAGTGAAGGAAACATTGACCAGGTGTGAGCAGGACGGCAAGACTCTTTCTGCCGTAGGAGTCCGTTTTTCCACCCCTTCTAGACCTTACCCTAAAGGACAGAAGGGTGGCAAAATGTGGTTCCGCAAATCCCAAGGAGTCACGCCGGATTCACGTGGTCAGTTTACCCCTAGAGGCAGAGGGGGTAACAATAACAGATGCCGCTCTAGAGGCAGAGGGGGTCCACAAAACCAGGGAAGTAGAGAGCCTCTCTCTGACAAGCCCTTTCAGCATCCCTGAGATGTTGCCCGACTGTCCATCCTTGGAGGCAGTCGGGAAGACTATCGCTGTACCCAGAAGCCTGGCTTTCCTAACTCAAGACAGATGGGTACAGTCGATCATATCCGAGGGTTACAAAATTCCTTTCGAGGAAACTCCCTTCTCTTACTCAAATTCCCTTCCAGATGTACCACCCGGTCTAAGGGAAATTGCAGAGTTAGAAGTTTTAAAACTTCTGCAAAAAAGAGGCATTCAGCCAGTTACAACAGATCATTCAGAGCCGGAATCTACTCAAGGTTCTTTTGGTCCCCAAAAAGACGGGAGACTGGAGACCAATATTGGATCTCAGCAGACTCAACAAGTCTGTGAGAAAGACAAGATTCCGAATGGTCACACTTCAGTCAATTCTGCCCTTCTTACAGAAGGACAACTGGATGTGCTCAATAGATCTTCAGGATGCGTACTATCACATAAAAATTCACAGACGCTCCAGAAGGTTTCTCTGCTTTCGGCTGGGGTCCAGTCATTTCCAATTCAGAGCCCTGCCCTTTGGTCTCACTACAGCCCCCAGAGTGTTCACCAAATGTATGGTAGTGGTCACGGCTCACCTGAGACATCAAGGATTCCAGGTGTTTCCGTATCTCGATGACTGGCTCCTTTCAGCCACCACCAGGCATCAGCTTCTTCAAGCCAGGGATTACACAATAAATCTTTGCACTCAACTGGGCATCTCGATCAACTACGGAAAATCCTCCTTATTGCCCTGCCAGTCTATTACTTTCATAGGTGCAAACTTAAACACTGTTCGGATGTCAGCTACCCTCACAGACCAAAGAATCTTAGATATACAAGGTCACGTGAGAATCATTCTAGCCAGCAAGAAAGTACAAGCCAGAATGGTTCTAAAAGTGTTGGGCCTCATGGCTGTGGCCATTACCCTTCTTCCCCTGGCTCGCTTCTACATGAGCCTTCTTCAGTGGATGTTGTTCACTCAGTGGTCTTACCAACAACTTCCGATGCGTCACCAAATACTGGTGACACAGATTTGCAAGAATCATCTTTCTTGGTAGATTACTTCTCCCCAGATTCACCAAGGCAGACCCTTTGTACCCCCAGCCCCGGTAGCCACCGTCACTACGGATGCCTCCCTGATCGGGTGGGGGGGGGCATTATCAGGGCAGGATGGTTCATGGGACGTGGCAACCGTTCGAATACCACCTGCACATAAATGTCCTAGAGATGAGAGCAGTGCTTTTGACGTTGCAAGCCCTCAACGACTTTCTTCCCTTTGGGACAATTGCAGTCCACACAGACAAACATGTCTGTAGTATGGTATATCAACAAACAGGGCGGAACCAAGTCCTACCCCTTGTGTCGAGAAGCTCTCAGACTTTGGCAATGGGCGATCTCCTCTCATCGGTTTCTGGTAGCAACGCATATCCCTGGGAAAACCAACATTTTAGCGGACAGATTGAGCAGAGCTATTCTCATGCCTCACGAGTGGTCTCTCAAACAATCTATAGTGGAGGAGATTTTTCTAGAA